>NC_133618.1:461133137-461283137 GCF_048593235.1 Sminthopsis crassicaudata | reverse complement strand
TGGAAAAGTTACAAATATATAAATCATCTATTTCTTAGCTAAGAAATCAGTGGAAAGAGCTCTATTATCCAGCTGTGTCCTCAGCTTAGAAGGTATTGGAAAAGAATGAGCAGTAATACGATGTTTCAGTTCACTCTCAGGAACTCTTGTGTTGGGGGTGGAATCCTAACAAAAATTATAGGTATCTAGAGAAAATACGAGATATCGGGGCCAGTGGAGAACTAGCCCATGCCAAGCAGTTAAAAGTTAGTAGGACCTGATAGTCTAGTGGGGACCCTGTGAGAATTACACATTGCAGCCATCTGCTGCCCAAAATGAAGTTAAACTCTGGTGGTCAAGAGGACAGGAATAGTGGAGAATAAGATAAATGGGGTCTGAGAAGCATTAGTTAACTAGGTACAGATGAATGGTTAGGGCCAGACAATTTCTCGAATGGAGAATAAACAGATCATGACTGGCGTGATGAAGAATCTGTAATTGGTAATTTCTTAAGGGGCAGAAAAGCCTGCCTTACTGCCCTAATCTAAGGGGAAACATTATTCCACATAAAGGAGGAGGCTTAATCCAGTGGTAGCCCTTCTCTTGCCTAGTATTTCAGAATGTCCCTTAAAGGAACAATATTGTGTTGGATAATATGGGGATAGGAGAAAAAATAGCCCTTGACCTCAGGGAGCTCCCAATTAATTTGGTGAGAAAGTCAAACATTGTAGGAAGCAAGTTTTCTTTCCTGTATTTCCATCTTAAGACACTTTGGTAACCATCTTTATGTACTTATAGATCTTGACTTATAAGGAGTTAGGGATTCTTTTTTTAAATGAAAGCTTTTTTGTTTTCAAAAACATATGCAAGGATAATTTTTAATATTCATCTTTGGAAAACATTATGTCCCTTCCCTTCCCTCACATGGCAAATAATCCAATATATGTTAAATATGTATAATTCTTCTATGCATATTTCCACAAATATCATACTGCACAAGAAAAATTAACTCAAAAGGGAAAAAATAAGAAAGAAAGAAAAATGCAAGCAAACAAAAAGTAGAGTGAAAATACTACATTGTGATCCACACTCACTTTCCCACAGTCCTCTCTCTGGGTGCAGATGGCTCTCTTCATCTTGGAACTGGCCTGAGTCATCCTACTGTTGAAGAAAGCCACATCCATCAGAATTGATCATCATATAATCTTGTTGTTGCTGTATATAATGATCTGCTCATTTCACTCAGCATCAGTTCATATAAGTCTCTCCAGGCCTCTCTGAAATCATCCTGCTGATCATTTCTTATAGAGCAATAATATTCCATAGAGTTAGTGATTTTTAACCTAAGATCCAACCTTAAATATGTGTATGTTTAATTTTTAAAATTATAAAATTAAAAATGTAATGTTTCTATCTAAAGCCAAGTATTAAAATTAATTATTTATTATAAGTAATTGTATTTCAATATATATGGTTTCCTTTGTAATCCTATATATTTTATTTTACACATTTAAAAGCATTGTTCTGACAAGGTATCCATTGATTCCAGCATTTTACCAAAGAAGTTTGTGACAGGGGCAGCTAGATGTCACAGTGAATGGAGCATCGGACCTGGAGTCAAGAGGATATGAGTTCATATTCAACTTCAGACACTTATACTTTCTAGCTGTGTGTTGGACAAGTCACAAACCCAATTGCCTTGCAAAAATCTCCCCCAAAATAAACTTCCAAACCTCTCCAAAATCCCAAACACAAAACAGAAGTTTGTGACACAAAAAGATTAAGTAATCCCAGATAGCCTGGGCTTAGAATTAAGACGGCAGGCTAGTGGGTCTGAGTTTATGGGAGCTAAATAAAAGTGAATTACTGCAAAAGCTAAGTTACATAGTTAGTAATCAGATTGTAATATACTGTAGTGGAAGAAAGAAATAATATTTGTAAATAGGTAACCAAAGATTTACATTAGTAGGATGCATTATATAATTCACTATTAATCTAAATATGATGTTATGTTTTTCATGTGATTTATGCATTTGAACCATTGCCTATGACTAAGTTATGTGCAAATTAATGAATATGATGTGTGTTCAAAAATGTTCCATCTTGGGTGGGGGGCAGCTAGGTGATGCAGTGGATAGAGCACTAGCCTTGAATTCAGGAGGACCTGAGTTCAAATCTGGTCTCAGACACTTAACGCTTCCTAGCTGTGTGACCCTGGGCAAGTCACTTAATCCCAGCCTCAAAAAAAATGTACATCTTGGGTGATTTTGGGGAGAATTTTTTTAATGGGGAAGAATATGTAATATGAGTATGAATTACCTTTTTTTTAATGGTAATTCTCCAGGATGGTTCAAATGTCTGCTATTTATTTTAAGAATCTCTAGGATATCAGAATCCTATTTGACTTAGTGTCTAGAGACAAGACTTGTGTCAGGAGGTGTGGACTTGGAAAAGAGGAGAAATTGCTTGAAAAAGAGATGAAAGATAGATACGTGGAAATAGGTAATCTGGAGTATTCTTGAACAGCTGCAAGAATAGAGCTGAAATAGAGCTGTGTAACAATGGGGGTAGATTGCTGAGAAATAGTTGCTGATGCTGCAACTGCATTCAAAGTATAGAAAACCACATTGATTTTGACCCATAGTCAGAGCCAATGTTAATCTAGTATCAGTAGACTATGATAGATGTCTGTGCTAGCCACTGACAGCATACTGAGAGGAGAGAATGTTAAGACAATTTTCTCCCCTTACTAGCTAGAAACTGAAGGATAGTTTTCTCAATTCCTTGTAATGCCTTTGTGAGATTTATATCTTATCCATCACCTCAGAATGCTTAGTGGATTGCATCATTTCCATACAAGTAGAGAATTAGTCTAACAAGTGCTTGATTTGCTCTTGTTATTTACATTATTTTATGTCTAAATTAAATGCTTTGCTATTGAATTAATGGCTCCATCTAGTCTATAGAGAGGATTGTATGAGTGGAAGATTTAGGATGAGCTTTTCAGAATTTATTACTCCAAAAAGCCCACAATGAACCTGGGACAAATAGCAAGGTTTTCAGGGATAGTTTTTTGAGGCCTAAGATGAAAGTTTTTCCAGCACATCATTCCTCTGCTCAAAAACCTTCATTAATCTCCTGTTAGTTGCAGGATAAAGTCCAAATTTCTTAACCATACTTACCTTTCTATTTTTAATCTTTTATTATTCCGTTAGCTGCTTCCAGGTTAAACTGGTCTTTAGTGGTCTGGTTAATTGTTTGTCAAATATATTTTAGCGGTAATTCTTTTAGAGATATGGATTGGACTAGGTGGCTTTTGAGAGCTTTTTCAACTTTGAAATTGTGTGCATTTCACACTTTTTAAAATAATACTTTACTGCATGTGCAAAAATGTTTGTGACAGCCCTCTTTGTAGGGGCAAGAAACTGGAAACTGAGTGCATGCCCATCAGTTGGAGAATGGCTTAATAAATTATGATATATGAATGCTATGGGATATTATTGTTCTGTTAGAAACGACCAGCAGAATGATTTCAGAGAGACCTGGAGAGCCTTACATGAACTGATGCTGAGTGAAATGAACAGAACCAAGAGATCATTACACATGGCAACAAGAAGACTATATGATGACCGATTCTGATGGACGTGGCTCTCTTCAACTTTGAGATGATTCAGACCAGTTCCAATTGTTCAAGAATGAGGAGAATCAGCTACATCCAGACAGAGAACTCTGAGAATAGAGTGTGGAACACAACATAGTGTTCTCACTGTCTCTATTATTATTTGTTTGCATTTTGTTTTCTTTCTCAATTTTTAAAAATTTTCCTTTTTGATTTGATTTTTTGTGCAACAAGATAACTATATAAAAATGTATATATATATGTATATATACACACATACATGTATGTATATATATGTTGGATCTAACATGTATTTCAACAAATTTAACATGTGTTGGACTACCTGTCAGCTAGGGGAGGGGATGAGGGGAAGGAGGGGAAAATTTGAAACAAAAGGTTTTGTAAGGGTCAGTGTTGGGAAAAAATTGTAAATAAAAAGCTTTAATAAAAAAAATAAAATAATACTTTACTTATACCTTTCTCTTGGATATCATATGATCCTTCATATCATACTTATTTTTTGTTCATGTTTTCACTTGAACAAGAATTTATTAAATACCTACTATGTACTAGGTATTGTGCTATTTTTGGTATTAGAAAGACAAAATAGTTTTTGGCCTTAAGGAACTTAAATATACTGAGGAAAAACAGCAACTTAAAAATAAATAGAAAACATAAAAAAAAAATTCAGGGTACTTTGTTGGAGAAGGCACTAATGATTGAAGGAATTAGAAGAGCCCTCTGCTAGGGAGTGGTATCTGAGTTCAGCTTGAGAGGGACATAGGGATTCCAAGAGGCTGAGAGGAGACAGGAGAATATTGTGTCTATGGTGAATAGACTCTGCAAAAATGGGAGATGGAATGCCATACACAAAACACAACAAATAAGAAATTTTGAATAGGATGTAGAGTATACAAGAGGTAAAATATGAGATCAGTTTAGAAAGATAGAGTAGTCAGAGTGAAAAGGCCTTAAAATGTCAGACAGAGGAGTTTGCATTTTATTCCAAATGCAATAGGAAGTCATTAAAGTTTTTTGAGCAGGGGAGTTATATGGTCAGACTTGTCTTTATAGTATCAATTTTATAGTTGTATGGACAATCGAGTAGAAGAGAGATGGAGTGTGCAAGGCAGTAGGCCAGGCAAGAGGTTATAAGGACCTGAAGTAGGGCAGCAACTGTGTGAGTAGAAGGAAGTGAATGGATGTGAGAGGAATGAAAATAAATTAATGCCTTCTGGCAACTCATTGGATTTGGGAGAGAGCTTGGAGGGAGAGTAAAGGATCAAAAATATCTTCAAGGTTGGAAGTTGGGTAGGGTCAGTGATAAAAGTGGGAATATTAGTGGATGGGAATTGTTAGAGGAAACTTAATCGAATTTAAGTTCCCTGAGAGTAGGAATAGTGTCTGTTTCATCCTTGCATTTTTTTTTTCATCAACTAGAACAGTGTTTTGGAATTGTATGTTAAATGAGAGAAATGGTATTTTTGCTGTATTCTGCTCCGGCTGGATCACATATGGAGGATTGTGCTTAGTTCTGATGCCATATTGCAAGGAAGAGGTAACCATATCATACATTATACATATATACAGGTTGAAGGTGCTGGAGATCCCCAGCATGGAGAAAACTTGGGATGGGTCTGCATTGTAGAAATATGAAAGCTGTCTCTAAGCATTTTGATCTTAGGAATCAAAACTAGAAACAATAGGTAGAAATGGAAAAAATGAGTATTTAAGCTTCTTTTAGGGAAAATGTAACATCCTAGAATTTAGAATTGTCTAAAAGAGGATTACTTTGCTATTGGAACTGGCGAATTCCTTATAACTAGAGGATTTCAGTTAAAGGCTGAATGACCATTTCTCAGGGGTATCGAAGAGGTGATTCCTCTTCAGGAATGCATTAGGCTATGTGCCTTTTGAGGTTCCTTTGAGCTCTGAGATTTGGCTTTGGGATTTACACTTAACTTTGTATTTTTTATCTTTATTTTTTCATATAGTTGCTTGTTGTATTAATGTTTGAACTAACAGTACCATAGAGCTAGATAGGTATATCAAGAATAGGTGGGAATCAGAATTCAATTTCCTTGGGTATCTCACTTCAAATTGAAAATTTTTTATTTATTTGTCGAGCTTTATTTTTTTATTTTTAATTTTTTTTTAATTTTTTTATTTTTTTTTTTTTTGTTTCATGGGTGATATTGAAGGAAAGGAGATTTCTTTAGGGTAATAAAAGTTTAGTTGGTGATGTGACATATCTTGAAAACACTAGGAAAGCAAATCATTTTTATAGTTAGTGACTTTTACATGAATATTCATATTTTAGAGAAGAGACAGACTGATGCATGCGGGGAAGAGCAGGGATGTTATTCAGGGAATTCATCTTGGAGGAGGAGAGACTTGAGTGAGAACTGGAAGATTGAGACGGCACTTCAGGATTCAGGAATGGTGGTGAGAAGAGCCATAGGAGCCAAGCTTCATTGGCAGTAATGAGCCTGGGTGTGTATGGAAAAAGGGAACTACCTACCGTGAGATGGCTAGACTGTGTTAGGAAGCACCGAGATGAAAGCTTTTCCTAATAACAGCTTCCATTTGTATAGAGTTTTAATCTTTACAAAGTGATTTTCTTACAACTAACCCGTGAGGTAGGTGGGATGTGTATCATTATCCTAGTTTCATAGATGAGATTAATTGAGCCCTACTGAAACAAAATAAGGTTCCGTAAGTCTCCCCTCTAGTAAATACTGGGACTGAGACTTGAACCCAAATCTTGTAATATTATTATTGTATTATTATTGTGCCATTAATTCTCTCTAGTGTTCCCAGTCAATCTTCGAAGAGGACTAAGCTCTCTCTCCATCCCCTGATTTTCCCACAAGCCACGATGAATGTTGAATCTAAAGCAGATATTGGTATTTTGTCACTGCTTCATTGTTTACCCTATGTAAGATACATTCACTTCTCTCCTGTTTAGGGCAGCAGGATCCTTTTATGAATGGTGATTTATAAAAAAAGAGGATTATGGTTATTGCTACTCTAGATACCAAATGTAAATATTACTTAATAGGCTAGTATATAAACAGCAAAATGCATGTGGGCCATTGCCCCAAGGTTAATAACCCTCAGACACAAGGTTTATAACTCTCGTACCCAGGTCCTTGGGACACTGTCTCTTCAACTTGAGCTGTGGAAGCTATAAAAGCTAATTGTAGTGTAATTACTGGGCTATATATTCTGCTCTGGCAGAGTTTGAGGGCTCTAGGAAAATTCTACAGGCATGAGCAAGGCCATCAGAGAGGTTTGAGTCAGTATGAATTAAGATCATGGAATCGGTATGTTAGTTCTGGAAGAGACATTGAGGATGATTTAACTTAGTCCATTTTCCAAAGGAGGAACGTGAGTTTATGCAGATAGTTACTGGCAAAAAATGGGACATAAAAACTTAGGTCTGACTCACTCTTATATCTTGCTCTTGCCTCTAGAAACTGAGGCCAGTGAGTGGTGCTGGAAATTATATTATTTTTATTGATTGTTACAAAACTTCAGCAATTCTCAATATATTGACTATCCTAGTAGAGTTTCTTTGACTGACATATAAGGTTCTCCAGAAACTTATCTGTCTCGTATTACTCTTTTCTAGGCACTCCATGATCTCATAAAATTAAGTTGTTCTCAGTCTTTGGACATGTACAGTGTTCTCAGTTATCTGGGCTTTTGCTAACTTTTTTCTCTACCGATAAAATGTTCTTTCACTTTTTCCTTTAGCCTCTTTAATTCTATGTTGTGGTTCAGTCATTTTAGATTATATCTGACTCTTCATACCCCATTTGGAGTTTTCTTGGCAAAATGTTGAAGCAATTTGCCATTTCCTTGTCCAGTCATTTTACAGGTGAGGAAACTGAGGCAAACAGGGTTAAGTGACTTGCCTAGAGTCACACAACTAGGAAGTGTCTGGGGTCAGGTCTGAACTCAGGAACGTGAGTCTTCCTGACTCCATATCACTGTACCATCTAGCTGCCCAATCTTCAAAGCCCAACTCAAATACCACCTTGTCTAGTGTAGCTTCCTTAATATTTACTCTTATGTTTTAGATGCTATTTTACACTGGAATTTCCTTCCTTGCCCAAGGCCTTTTCTTTTTTCTTGAATGGATATATAGATGGATGGATCATCTTTATTATTTCAAATATTCAATGGATCTGAAATTTCATTAGTATTGGTACCTCACATAATAGTTTAGATTATGTCCCATACACATCTTTTTACCCTTTATGAATTTTGTCTATGTAGTCCCGTAAATCCTCTGCAGGAGATCAAGCATATTTTCCAGTGGTCTTCTTCCAGATCTCAACATGAGGTGAATAAAAACATAACAGACAGGCTATCTACCTATCTCTTCCTCTGCATATAAATGAGCCCACTTCTTTTTTTGGTCATTGGTGGAGGGTATCATTTACACCATTTTGCTTATTTATTGTTTTTGTAGCATAATACTTAATTCTACCATAAAAGCCACCATTGTCCTCTGCATGACCTACAGTTTTGATTCCTCAAATATTGTGGCATTCCATCATTTATAACCAAATATACTCATTAGAAAACTATTGGTCTTCAAAGATGGTATTTTGTTCTAGGGAGAAGTTTGGAGTCTTTTACAAATGAAACTCGATCCATTGTACTTATCATATTTAAGTTTGGTACCAGTTCAAGATATCTTGCTGCTTGCTCTATGGGATGTTCACTCAGATGCACAATGTAGTCTGAAAATTAGGCATTCTCCAACTACTTAGGTTTTCATTTTTGGGGTTTTGTCCTATTTTTGGATAATTATGGACAACATTTAGGAACCTCTGTAGCCTTCTGGGGCTTTTTAAACTCAGCATAATGTTACACATAAATAGGAACTTATGAAGATAGCATTCTCTATAAGGAATCTTTCCCCTTCTCTAATGCTCTGATATTATTTCCAATTCATCCTGTCTGTATCTTTTTTGTGTATAGATGTTTCTATGTTTTCTCTTCTATTAGACAGGAGCTCTTTTTGTCTTTCATGGTATTCTCAGTTCTTAGTACAGTGCCTGGCATATAATTTGTACTTAATAAGTGTTTGTTGACTGACTAATTGTTTGTATACTATACATCCCCGTGACAGTAGCAAATATTTTGAGGGATTCACATCTTCCTGTTTTATGCCTCACTAGTTATTAAAAATAAGAGGATCATTAATAATAACCTTATCTTTGTCATTTAGTATATTAAGGAATCTTGTTCTATCTCAACTTATATATGGAAGACACCTTTTTGAAAAAAATATCTTTAAGTCACACTTTTCTCTACTGAATCAAAAGCTTTTTATTGTCAACAAACAAGAAACACAGTGGATCTCACATTCTCTGCAGCTTTTAGCCAATTTTTTCTGACTGTGAAGATGTAGTCTATTATGGGTTATAATTTGTGAAAACCTGCCCAAGTCCTTCTCAGATTTTCATTATAACATTTTCAAATATGCCCTTGATAGTGTTCACATTATTCTCATAGATTCTGGAGTAAGAAGAAAGTAGGCAGATGGGTCAGTAGTTATTGACCTCCATATTATTTTCCTTGTTGAGTAGTAATGACATCCATGATTTATTTTTCCTAATTATTTAGTATCTTCCCTTCTTCCTAAACCTGTAGGATCAAGTACTCAGTGACTTAAAATTACATTTTATGCAAGATAAAATTGTCTTGTGCAGATGTTCTTACAATTTTTGTTTAAATCTGGCCTCAGATACTTTTTGTATGACACTGGGAAAGTCACCTAATCTCTTTCTGCCTCAGTTTCTTCAACTATAAAATGAAAACTTTCCTCTCAGGGTTGTTGCGATAATATTTGTAAAAAAAACAAAAACAAAAACAAAAGCAAAACAAAACAAAAAAACCTTAGCAGAGTGCTTGGTATGTATGGGGGTATGGGGTGTTTAATAAATGTGTGTTCTCTCCCTCATTTCTGTCTTTTGTTTTCTCTATGGAGATTGATATTAGAATATAAATGTGGTGGTTCTATTTGGTGTCTTTGATGGAGAAATCTTGATAGTCACTTTCCATTTAAAACCTTCTATTCTTCTAGGTTCATCCTTAAAATCTTGGGATGATATTACTTATTAGGATCACAAGTTTATTTGACCCTCACAATAGTTCTGAGCATTGCTATCTTCATTTGGTAAATGAGAAAATTGAGGCCCTGAAAAGTTATGTGACTTGCCTAAAGCCACTAGTACTCAGACCCAGATTGGAACTCTGATCTCTTCACTCTTGGTATAGTAGGGTTTTTCCCCAATTATAATTGTGACAGAAGGATTGGAAGGAATTTTAAATTTATTGCCGATGCTTCTCCAAGTAAGAGAAATAAGCTCCAAGAGGTAGCTATCCTTCTGTCACTAGTTCTGAGATAAGCCAAACTATGCTCCATGTGTAAATTAATTGTCCATGGAGAAAGTCTAGAGCACCATGGTTCTGTAAGTCACATATTTATTCCCTCCCCCCATTCACACTGTGTTCACCTCTAGGGGATAGACTAGATGACTTCTGAACTCCTTCCAACTGTAAATCTGTGGTCTTATGATCCTATTATCTGCCAAAAGAAGATAATTATGGCAAGAATCAAGGAGGTATAAGCCAAGGAACTGGCATGAAGTTGTGCCTGGTATTTATAATGATTTCTTAAGAGGTCTATCTGGAGGAAAGAAGGCCCATATATACAATACTATTTATATTAGTACTTTTCATACTAACCACACTACCATCAATGATGACAACTACAAAAAACCCTGGAAACTAAGATGGTGATCACTGCAATGGTAATGAATAAACTAAGTATGGTATGTGGATGTAATTAAATATTATTGTGGTTTAATAATGGCTCTAAATAGGTAGTTTTGGAAGAAAGTGGGAAGATCTATATGAACTTAATCAGAGACAACAATTTATATAATAAGCACATTAAAAAAAAAAACAACTTTGAAAGCAGATAGAAATTTTAACAATCCAAAGACAAACCAGAAATCTAGACCAAAGATAAGGTATGTGAGCCACTTCCTGACAGAGGGGAAGAAAGCAGAATTCAGAATGCAAATAATTCTAGACATAGTCAATGAAGGAATTTGCTTTTCTTCATTTGGTAAATGAGAAAATTGAGGCCCTGAAAAGTTAAGTGACTTGCCTAAAGCCACTAGTACTCAGACCCAGATTGTGAAGGTTTTCTTTTGTTGTCCTAAAATGTGAGGAGAGAAAATAAATGTTTATTAATTGAGAAAATAAAAAAAAATCTTTCTATTTCTAATTTCTGGCCTTCCTTCAGCCTCCAGTTCATATTTTGCATAGGAACAGTTTACTTTGCTAAAACTCACTTTTGTCATAATAGTGGCAGCTCACAGTTATCTGGCTTTTAAAGCTTTACAAATGACAAGTTTTTCTCATGACAAGCCAGCGAGGAAAGGAGTAAATATGATTATTCTCATTTTATAGATGAGGAAGTTAAAACTTAGGCAGGGGGAGTGATTTTCTAAAGGACATGGATAGTTAGATGCTGAAAACAGGATTCAAAGCATTATCTCCCATTCCCAACCTTGCCCTTTGCATTCTACCGTGAAGTTTCTCCCATGTCCTGGAACTTTCATTGACTTCTTTTTCTCCTATTGGACTGTCAAAATTTGTAGCCCTCTAAGAGTTGGAGGATGAAAGAAGTGGGGATGTTTAGCAAAAAAAAAGGTAAGATTTAGGGAGGACATGGTCATTGTTTTTAAGTATTAGAAGTATATTTAAGTATTAGATTGTCATATGTAAAAGAACATTAAATTTGTTCCATTTGTCCTCAAAAGTCAGAACTAGAAGCAATAGGTAATAGTTACCAAGGTGAATATTTCATCTTATTTAAGGAAAAAATCTTCACCTTGAACTCTCTAAAAGTGGAAGGAGTTTCCCTGGAAGGTAGTGATCCATCTATCAGTGGAGGTCTTCAAGAGGAATTTGAATGCATTAGAGAAACTGAAGAAGTTTTTGTAGAGGCAGAGGCAGCCAGATGGCTCAGTGGATAGAGAATCAAGAAGATCCAAGTTCAAATCTGGCCTCAGACACTCACTAGCTGTGTTATTCTGCTCAAGTCCCTTAACCTCTGTTTGCTTTAATCCACTGCAGAAGGAAATGTCAAATCCCTCTAATATCTTTGCCAAGAAAACCCATGGACAGTATTGACATGCTATGGTCTACAGGATCAGAAGAGTGGCTGTGACTCAAGGACTGAACAACACCGCCTATCTATTCTAGTATGGGTTGACTCTATGACCAGCGATGAATATGTTGTATATTCTTCTAGCTCCAAGGATCTCTGACATAGTTCAATCTCAGTTCCTGCTCTTGGTTAACATATACTCCATCCTGTCCTACCTCCTCTCCATTTCCTGAACTGATCTTGCTCATTTTCACTCTTGATTATGCTTCTGCCATGCTTGAAATGTCCTCTCTCCCCAATTCTTTCTACGAGACAAATTCTAACCTATCTGTCAAGGACCAGCTCAATCCCAACATCTTCCACGAAGCATTCCCTTTCAACTCTGGTCCACAATATCTCTTAATTCTCTGAAAGCAAATAGTCTAAACCAGTGATGTCAAACTCAAATAGAAACAGAGGCTGCTAATCTGTACTAAATGCCTGCTGGCTGCATATTGACTTAGTTTTAAAATGTAATATTATCTCTGCTTTATTGTAGTTTTATTTATTTTGTTAAATACTTCCCAATTACATTTTAATCTGGTTCTGGCTACATTTAGGATTGTTGTGGGCTGAATGTAGACCCCAGTCCACATGTTTGACACCATTGGTCTAAACTATACCATAAAATTCTCAATCACTAAATGCTTTGCATTCCTCTCTAGTTGTTTTAGATTCAGTAGTCTTGGCTCTCTCATCTGCACTATCTGGCTTTCAATGGCGTGGACTTCATTCTTCATTTGTCCTTTGTATAGTACTTATCAGAAGTCAATAGTAAATTTATTTATTTGATTTGAGCCAAAGGAGAGTCAGACCTGGATTCTAAATTCTGTGGTCCCCAGTGACAATAAAATTATGGAGAAATTTCCTCGTAAGAGAATGCAGTTTCTTCAGAGAGGGCAAGATTGTTCCTATTGACTTTTATGCTGGGTAGTTATGAGATAGATACCCCAAGAAGTAGGGAGAAAGGATTGTCAGTAAAGAAAGAGGAGCTCTGGATGAAAAGTCAGGAGGTTACTTTGTCAAAAACCATTTCCCTCTGAATCTGTTTCTTTTTTAGTAAAATGAAGAAGCTAGATCTAAAGATTTCTACAAGCACTTTCTAGCTCTCCAATTCTAGTTCCATGTTCTACCATTCCAACCTTCCTCTAATTTTTAACTTTCTATGTTCTGAGGTCTCTTAGATCTCTGACACTGTGACTGTTCTAGTATTTTATAAAGTGTCTGGCCCACAAGAAGTTTTTGTGCATTAATTGATAAGATAACTCCCATCTCTAAAATTCTATGATTAGTCAGGGAAGAGGATATCAAGCAAACTAATTTACAGGAAAAGAAAAGAATATGTCAAAGTGAAACTATGCTAGCCTTCCTATAAGCATAACAAAAGCAAAAAAGAATCAGAGGTAACAGTATTTTACTCCAAATATCACTTCCCCCCCTCCTTTAATGCATTTAGAATTAGAAAGAAGACTGAAAGGTACCAGCGGGGACTGCTAAAAGCCTGCAGAAATGACAGCGAAGATTACACAGCTGGAAAGGGTTTAAGTCTCACTTTTAACTGTTTTCATGACTCAGAAAAAAAAATAAAACTCCCAATGCAAGAATATGCCATGAAGGGATAGAAACCTCAGCCTCCATGAGGTCAGAGTGTGAGCGTTGATGGGAATAGGATGTGTGTGTGTGTGTGTGTGTGTGTGTGTGTGTGTGTGTGTGTGCATGTTGCTTATGTGCACATAAATGAATAAAATGAAGAGTGATGAAGTTTGGATGTGGGAGCATTGTAGACATGAGAACACAGACATTCTGGACATAAACCTATGTGACATACTCATACACAAATATGGAGCCTTCTAAAGAGAAAGGGCAGGTTTATTGAAAAGCATTCATCTTGTTTTCTGAAGTTTAGCCGATGGTGAGATTTAATGAAACATTAGTTATTCCTCTGTCAGGTAAATCACAATGCCAGTGGGAATGGGAGGGAGTTCAGCCCCGGGAAGAGAGCAGTAGTGACAATAAGCTCTTTAGTTTGGTGCAGGATAAATTTAAAGCCTGATGACCTGGATTCAAATCCCAACTCTACTACTCAAATTTGTGATTTTAAATGTCATAAGGTCTCTAGGCCTATTTCTCCCTTGTAGAAACAGGGGTTGGGCAAGATAACCTCTAAAGAACTGTCCAGGTCTAAACCCTATGATCCTTTGGGTTAATAATGAGCCATCACCAATATTCCCAGTGGAAACATGTATTTACCTATTCAGCCTCTGTCTTCTTGTATGCCTCTTTTACCTAGAATCTATCCCTTGAGTTCACCTAGATTATTCATTTCAGGGACTTGATTAGGAACCTCTTCTTTTAATTTGCTATTGTCTGCCTTCTTCCACTGTCTCTCTGTTCCTTGTTTCACTCTATTTTTTTTTTTCTGTTGCTATCTCTCAATAGTCTAGGATTCAAGATATCTGAGTTCTAGTTATTGACTGAGACTTTAGACAAGTTATTCAATTTCTATGGGCCTTTGTTTGTCATCTGCAAAATGACAGGGTGAGCCATAGATTTTTTCATTCTACGATTCAATCATTTTTCTCTGTCTCAGTCTCTCTGTCTCTTTCTCTCCCTCCCCCTATTTCTGTCTCTCAGGGTCATCACAGTAATTTCCCTAGGAATATTTTCTCAGATTAGATTCAGATGTAAAAGTACAAAGTTATGTGAATTTTCAATCTTAATTAGACCTGAGAAAGTAGGGGATTTGAGTATCATGAGGAAGGGGAAACATTTGTCAGCAACTTGTACTATTTTGTAGAAATAACACAGATAGCTGTGGCTCTGGGATAAAGAAAGTGAATTGTGTGCATTCTTTTGAATGCAAGGCAACTGTTCTCTGCAACCTAGGTATCCTATAGTGAAGGACATGATACTTGCTGAATATAGTGAAAAGGAGCCTTGACTTTGGAGTCAGAAGGTCTGGCTTTGGAATTTGATTATTTAAACCTTTGTTTCTCCAATCCATATAATGGCCATTGCGATACTTGTGTTACATACTTCATAGAATAATTTGAGGGAAACACTTTGTAAATCTTAAAGTGCTATAAAAATGTGAGCTATTATCTGTGATTATTCTAATTCACAAAGAGCAGGCAGCATTAACAGAACTGGAGTGAATAAAACTTAGATTGAAGTTCTAACTTTGAAAGACACTGGTTATGAAATCCTTTCCTTTATGGTACCCCAGGCAACATTTTAAGAATATAAATTGACAGATTAATTATTGATTTTTATTTTTGAGAACATCTCTTCATAGCGAAT
Organism: Sminthopsis crassicaudata; assembly: GCF_048593235.1. Classification (NCBI taxonomy): domain Eukaryota; kingdom Metazoa; phylum Chordata; class Mammalia; order Dasyuromorphia; family Dasyuridae; genus Sminthopsis; species Sminthopsis crassicaudata. The sequence continues at coordinate 461,267,997 of NC_133618.1, read as the reverse complement.
TCCTGATACCAATGAAATAGTATGATCACAATGACCACAGTCACCAGGCCATGAGTCTTGGTGCTTATAATTATCATTATGAATTATTTTAATTCCTCATCATTTTGTTATCATCACACCTATAATTCAGTTTAGGTTCATGCACAAAATGGCGTTTAATGAAAATGCTTAGCACAGTGATACTAATGGTGTTTCTCTATACTATTAGGGAATTGGGGTACTGGATAAAAAAGCTTCTGCTTATATATACTATGTTTTATACACAGACATACATAGACACACAGACACACACACAGACACAGACACACACACACACACATATATATATATATATATATAAAATCACATTTATTTCCACCTTTATATTTTGGTCACTTTGTTAACCTTGTTAAAATAATTTGCCTTCTTTATATGTTTTTATTTTTATCCTTCTAGACCCACTCGTATCCAATTTCATTAGAAAGTCTTGCCTCTCCAATCTCCTTCAAGATTTGACCTAACTTTGTACATTCTAGTAATCTATCAAGGATTAAGGATTTTATTTCTTGATTTCAGCTATCAGATAAGGGGGACAGGTGATCTACTTATAAGAATCACATATGGATTTAGTTTTCATTTTTCTCAGCCTGAATTATCTTTTTCCTTTTGTAAACTCTGATAGTAGATATGATCTGTATCATTACTCCAATACTTGATTTTTAAATATTTATTATTCTGTAATTGCTTTGTGCATGTTAATCTTTTTTCCTCAACATGATTATAAATTCTTTCAGGACAGTGATCCTCTGCTTTGAATCATAGGATTATTTAAAGAATCTTAAAATGTTAGCATTTGAAGAGTCCTTAGGGTTAGTTTAGTTTTCAAATTTTACAGATGTGTAAAGTTAAGTCCAAAGAAAAGCAGTGTCTTGTTATAGTTAGTAATAATTTAGACTGGAATAAGGATTTCCTGACTTTTCAATCTAGAGATCTTTCTCATATCTAAATTTAAAGAATAAATGCATTTGTTAAATGTTTACTTTGTTCCAGGCACTGTGATAAGCACTATAGAGACACATACAAATTAGCAATGCACCTCCTGCCTTCAAGATGTTTATATTCTAATAGTGGAAGATTATACATAGAATTGGTGGTGAAGGAAAGGTTGAAAATGACCAGGGAGTGCATGGCAGCCTAATTTTTGCTCAAGATATTCAAGAGATTACCTATCAGAGGCAAGTGTCTGAGGGACAAGCCTAATTAATTAGCAGGAGGAGGATGAGAAGGATATTTATAGTAGAGACAATATGCTTTGGGAATAGCAGGATTAATCCATATGGAAATGTCAGGCTCTCTCTAAATTCAGTAATGGAAAATACTGGCATTTTGATAGCCTGAAAATGATGTAATCAGACATTCTTTTACCATATTTATATATGAAGCTGACTTCATGGATTTTAGTGGAAGGGAAAATGCATTCCCCTTTGTTGGACTCAATTTCTCTATAAAGTAACTAAATGAAACTATAATAACTGTAGTTCCTATAAACTAAGTTGAACCAAGTTGAAACAACTCTGTAGTTGTTTCCAGCTTTGTCATATGTTCTTTGTTTAAACATTTTATGGCGTAAAGCCTGTTCTAGTCTTCTATAAAGTACCCTTTGAGTTCTTCGGGTACATCTTCCATGTAATATATTTGCCAGTAATAAATATCAGAGGGCAGCAGGTGGATGGAGTGGGTAGAGTGGGCCTGGAGTCAGGAAGACCTGAGTTTAAATATGGCCTCAGATACTTACTAGCTGTTTTGACCCTGGGGAAGAAATTTAACCTTTGTTTGGCTGTTTTTTCAACTATAAAATAGGGATGATGATAATAATAGCATCCATCTCCCAAGGTCGTTGTGAGGATTAAATGAGATGATCTATGTAAAGTGCTTAACGGTGTCTGGCACATAATAGGTGCTATATAAACACTAGCGATGATGATGATGATGATAAGGGTGAATTATTAAATGCAAAGGTGAACTATCTGAACAAAGAATAACAGTTGTCTATGTTTTTTTTTTTTTTCAATTTTCTTATTATAAAATTGTTGCAAATCTAAATGAGCACACCACTACCACTACTTCTCTGGCAAATTTCTCTTCAATTTTAGATCTGGCAGCTTATTATTGGAAAGAGTAAATTTGCCTATGAACAGAAACACACTCATCTCTAGCCTCTCTCCCTGGTTCTTTGTCAGGGAGTTCAGTTGAAATCCAAAGTGATGGCTCCCAAACCTCTTCACTACCTACTTGCTGAAAGCAAAGGAAGTTTGTGGGCCTCTTTTTTTTCCCCCTACAAAGCACTAATGTCACGGACAAGGGGCAAACTCATTACAACTGGGTTCTCTATCTGCCTTTACCAGATGCATGTGCGAGAATATGAGAAGGCAAAAACCGTTTGGTTCCAATAGCTGGTTTCCAGGCCACTTTATTCTGTGACTAATGTATATTACACACACACACACACACACACACACACACACACACACACACACACACACACACACACTCTCCCATCTTTCTGGATCAGAACAATATGAGAGTTGCCTCTTGCAAGTAAAATTCAGATTTCATTGTGCTGCTCCAATCTCTGGTTATGCTTATTTGTTGTGATATCCAAGATAACCAAAGAACCAGATTTGAGTATTGGCTGTCACTAACTCATTATATAACTTTGGAAAAGATATTTCTTTTTCAACTTCAGTTTTCCAATTTGCAAAATATGCAGGTGAGACTAATAAAAATAATAGTAGCTCACATTTATATGCTGGAAAAGGAAATAGCACATCACTCCAATATCTTTGCCAAAAAACCCTCAATCAGATGCAACCAAAAACATGTAAAAGATAAAATCATTTATGCAGTGGTTTCAGGTTTGTAAGTACTTTGCAAATATTGGGAAGTAGCTGTTATTATTATTCTCATTTTGTAGATAAGGGAAGTGAGGTAAACAGAAGTTAAGTAATTCAACTGAGGTCACATAGCTAGTTAAGTGTACAGTGCTCTATCCCCTGGGTGACCTTGAGATATTCAAGGTGAGTTCCAGTTTTTTAATACTATCACATTTTTTTGAGTAGTGCTGGGAATAAGAGGAGTTTCGTGATTTTTTTCTGTGAAGCAGAACTTTTTGTTATAATGGTGAAGCTCAGGTGGCTAGAACTAGGTGCTAACCAGGTGAAGAACATGGATTTTAAACCCATTTAATCCATATTATCTTCATCTGTCTCAAGGCAGTCATTTTTGCCAGATTTGGATTTGGACACCTCATTTAAGACGGATATCAACAATCCAGAGCAAATCCATTCTAGGATTGTGAGAGGAATAAAAATACTTTAGCACTAAGATTAGTTGAAAGTACTAATTTTGGCAGGGCAGCAGAAAAAATTAATTTATGATCATGAAATATCTGAAGCTCTGCTTTGCTTTCTCTTCTATTTCTGCCTTTTAGGCCCCAGTGGATTCTGTCAATGACATTCATCCCAGTGTCACATGGGGCTTTCATAATGATAGATTCCAGATGTCTTCTCTGCCGTAGAGTACATGTTTACATGGAGCAACGTGCTTCCAGAATGATTCCTAGCTATGTATAGTCTTGTGAGGGAGAGAAGGCAGGAGTTACCACCTGAATTTACAAATGAGAAAGTTGAGAGAGGTAGGGAGGGAAAACAAAAGTTCTCTCACTTACTAACTCAAGGTTATTAAGTGCTAGAATTAGACTTCAAAGCCAGACCTCTTGATTCCAAACCCCAGACTCTTTCCTTTTCATTGTCCTATCCTACTTCCATATTTTACTTTTTGGGGACCTTCTAATATTTCCTCTATGGATCCAGTTTCTGATATAATTAGAAGATGGTAAATTACCAGAGGTGGACTTTAAGAGGGAAAAAATCTATCAAAGAAATGGTATTTCAAAAAAACCCATGAAGTTTTGGATTAGATGAAATAATTGGTAACCAGATGTTTTCCATCCTTGCCCTTTCTAGAGTACCCCACGACCTCGGCCAACATGCTATTCTTGGTTACTTTCTGGGAGTAGCAACTCACATTTATTTAGGTAATTTTCATTTGTAAAATGCTTTCCCCATTATTTCGGAACAAATATTTATTATTCTCATTTCATAAAGGAGGATATTGATGTTGGAGACCTGAAAGGACTTACCTAACATCATATTACTAATGACAGTTAGGATTCAGACCTGGGTCTCCTGACCCAGCATTCTTATTGTCGTATCAGGGATGTTGTAAAGAATATTGATTCATATTACAGAGAAGATTTAGACTAAATTACTTCCAAGGTCTTTTAGAACTCTAAGATTCTACATTTAATCTAAAATTATTTTTAGGGTTTGAGTTACATATTTACTTCAGGCAAGTGTAGAAATCCCAGAATAATTTGCCGAAGTTTGAAATAATAGAGAATCTAAGAGGGCATTGACTTTAAATCCATTCCTGATTAGGAATCTCTTCTACAGCATTTCTGGCAAGTTAGGATTGAAGACCTCTGGTTATTGGGATGTCTGTCCCAAGCATGTGAAGACTTTTCCTGAATGGACATATGGGAACATTGTCTAATGGCTATGAAGGTGGCTAAAGCAGGTGCTGTGAAGTCCTTAGAGCTGGATCAGTCATTAAAGTCACCAAGGTCATCCACTCCATCCCGGGTCATTACAAACCATCTTCACTTTTGACTTGCCACTGGACTTAGGTGACTCAGGAAAAGAGAGTGATTACTGACAATTCTGAACAAGTCTGCCCCGCTTAAATCCAATTCATTATCATATGAGATATCATTGGTCCTTTTTGAAAACTATGAAAAATTGGAAAATAAAGATTAACAATCACTTCCAAGGAGAGCTCATTCCACGTGGGAGAGCTCTATTTTATTTCTTACATCAGTTAGAATTCCTAGCAATGCTGCATTGGAGCTCTGAGCTTAGATATGGTTACTCCCTCTAGTGAAGGTCACCAACCAACCATACCTGCCCATCCTATGTGACCTAAATCCGTTATACTGAGTCCCTTAAAATGCTAGGGTCTTTCCTCTCTTTCTTTAGATACTGTAAAGATGGCAATGGAATGCATCACTTAATGTAAGTGCATTTATTAACCTTTTTTTATATGTCAAGCATAAGCAAATAGGCTGTTCCATCAGATAAGCTTCATCTTCACCAATGGTTGATCCATTCTTTTCATATAATTCTGTGATTACATTCTTTACATAATTCCTCATTTGTAATATGCTGCAATCAGTTCACATCTTCCATGTACTTTTTTTTCCCCTGAGGCGATGGGGGTTAAGTGACTTGCCCAGGGTCATACAGCCAGGAAGTATTAAGTGACTGAGGTCACATTTGAACTCAGGGCCTCCTGATTTCAGGACTGATGCTCTATCCACTGCACTACCTAGCTGCCCCCTTCTGTGCACTTTTTCATTAGTCATAGTAATTCAAATTCACCAGGACAGTAATATATTTTTTTGATTTTTTTTTCACTTAATAGTTTTTATTTACAGATATATGCATGGGTAATTTTACAACATTGACAATTGCCAAACCTTTTGTTCTAATTTTTACCCTCTTTTCCCCCCACCCCTAGATGGCAGGTTGACCAATACATGTTAAATATGTTAAAGTATAAATTAAATACAATATATGTATACATGTGCCAGGACAGTAATATTGAAAATATTGATATTATTTTTATTCTTCACAATAGTCTTACACATCTAATTTGTTTTCAGTGGAGATCAGATAGAAATACTCCTAGGACAAGTTGCTATCCTGCTATTATTCTATTATAGTTGATGTTCTATGGATTATTATATTTTGATATAACTGCTTTGTCAAACTGAATTAGAGCTGGTTTGTAAACTCACTGAAAACATTTTTGAAACACTATGGTATGCACCTCATCCTGTTCCTACATGATTAGGTCTCTGTATTTTGAAAGTTTTTAGTACAGATAATTTGCAGATTATGAATATTTGGTATAGTAATATCTCTTAAAATATTGTTCTTAATTTTTTATGGATCAATGTTATGTGTGAGCAATTGTGAACAACAGTAATGCTTATAATAATAGTCTTGTGGCATTACAGTTCTTTGTTGAATTCTCAAGGACCACTTTGAGTCTTCTGTTTGTAGTGTGGAGATTTGCCATCTGTTTATGAAATATAGTAAGTTTTTGATACATAATTCTAACTACTAGGTCAAGTCTTGCTAGGTATTCGGCAGGAGCTAAATTTTTGCAGTCTGAAGTGATGTGTTGCACAGTTTCTACTGTCTCCCTTATTTATTGTTATGGTTGTTGGTGGTTTTGTTACCTGGATTTTCTTTGTGAATATATATTTGAACAATGGTATTCAAAAGTGGGGGTCTTCACAGTATTCCAAGGGGATTGTGGACTGATTTCTAGATGCATGTGATAAACCAATAAGAGGATGGGTTGTATTTCATTATTCTTGTGATAATTAATTATGGAACTTGACCACAAGACAAATATATTCACCTTTATCTTCCAACATTTCCTACTCTGCCCCTCCAGTTATATAAGTTTTAAATCTAATTATAATAAAGGGTCACTTATCAAAGTAGTTATTACCTAATTATAACTTATTTGCCACCCAAGAACCCATAGTGTGGGCTATCTTTAAGAAAATCCTCTTCTTTATACCTTCTACCTCAGCATACTTTTATCCTCTGTCCCCACATCACCTTGTACCTTTAGCAGGTATCTTTTGGAAGTGGGCTCTAACTCTTAGACAGAATCAATATTAAATAAGAGCTGAATCTCTCTCCCCCTTTTATCATTTAGGGTGGGACAGAGTGAATAGTGCAGAAAGATCAGGTATAAATGGTTGCACTATGTATCATAAATCTTATTACATTATCTATCCCTCAAAACACACTCATCTTCCTAACTTCTTTTTTCCTGTCAAAGGCATTTCCATTCTTCTAAGTCACCCAAGTTGGCAATGTTAATGTCATTTTTGATTCTACTTTTCTTGATCCTCCATATCAGTCACCAAATTTAGTTACTTCTACCTATCTATCTTGTATCTATCCATTTCCCTTCACTAACATAGGATGACACCATAGTTTAAGACCTTATTATATCTCACATGTACTTTTTAATGAGTCTCCTAATTGTTCTTCCTCTATCATCTCTCCCTGTTTTAATCTAGCTTTTATATAGTTCCCAAAGTATTTCCTAAAGCATACTTTGGATTATGTCATTCCCCTAGTCAATGAATTCTAGTGGCTTCCCATTAATTTGAGGATAATAATAGAACGGAATATTATTTGTCACATTTTAAAATATTTGTTTCATAATATACATAATTATTAGTGCAGTAGTAATATAATTTGTAAATCAATACATATTGGGTACATGACTTTTTTCCTAATGACTACCATGATTAAAGCAATTTTGAGAGCACTGTTCTAGAGGTTTTTGAAATATGTTCTCTGATCAAACAACCTCAAGTCTCTCAGTAGAGGAATTCAAGCCAAGAGTTTCCTCTGAGCTGTCTACTAATGGCAGTGCTGAATTTTCCAGACATGATGACAGTCTCATCTCTAGCCCCAGCAGGAGAGTTATAGCAGGGAGACAATCTTATATTTACTTTTAGTTTGTTAAAACCACATTTCCTAACTGGAAATTAGAATGGCAGAAATTAGATATGGATCCACACTTAACACCATATACCAAGTTAAGATCAAAATGGATCCAAGATTTAGGCACAAAGAATGAGATCATAAATAGATTAGAGAAACAGAGAATAGTCTACCTCTCAGACCTGTGGAGGAGGAAGGAATTTATGACCAGAGGAGAACTAGAGATCATTATTGATCACAAAATAGAAGATTTTGATTACATCAAACTAAAAAGTTTCTGTACAAATAATACTAATGCAAACAAGATTAGAAGGGAAGTAACAAATTGGGAAAATATTTTTAAAGTTAAAGGTTCTGATAAAGGCCTCATTTCCAAAATCTATAGAGAACTGACCCTAATTTATAAGAAATCAAACCATTCTCCAATTGATAAATGGTCAAAGGATATGAACAGACAATTCTCAGATGATGAAATTGAAACTATATCCACTCATATGAGTGTTCCAAATCACTACTGATCAGAGAAATGCAAATTAAGACAACTCTGAGATACCACTACACACCTGTCAGATTGGCTAAGATGACAGGAACAAATAATGATGAATGTTGGAGGGGATGTGGGAAAACTGGGACACTGATGCATTGTTGGTGGAGTTGTGAAAGAATCCAGCCATTCTGGAGAGCGATTTGGAACTATGCCCAAAAAGTTATCAAACTGTGCATACCCTTTGACCCAGCATTGCTGTTATTGGGATTATATCCCGAAGAAATACTAAAGAGCGGAAAGGGACCTGTATGTGCCAAAATGTTTGTGGCAGCTCTTTTCGTAGTGGCTAGAAACTGGAAGATGAATGGATGTCCATCAATTGGAGAATGGTTGGGTAAATTATAGTATATGAAGGCTCTGGAATATTATTGCTCTGTAAGAAATGACCAGCAGGAGGAATACAGAGAGGTTTGGAAAGACTTACATCAACTGATGCTGAGTGAAATGAACAGAACCAGAAGATCGCTGTACACTTCAATGCTGTATAAAGAGGTATTCTGATGGAAGTGGATATCTTCAACATAAAGAAGATCCAACTCACTTCCAATTGATCAATGATGGACAGAAACAACTACACCCAGAGAAGGAACACTGGGAAGTGAATGTAAATTGTTAGCACTACTGTCTATCTACCCAGGTTACTTATACCTTCGGAATCTAATACTTAATGCGCAACAAGAAACTTGAATTTACACACATATATTGTATCTAGGTTATATTGTAACATATGTAAAATGTATGGGATTGCCTGTCATCTAGGGGAGGGAGTAGAGGAAGGGAGGAGATAATTTGGAAAAATGATTACTAGGGGTAAAGAGGTAGTTGGTGAATATTTAGAAAGGAGAGAAGTAATTACAAAGAGCTATCATGGCTTTATCAAGAACAGGTTATATGTGACTAACCTCATTTTCTTTTATGACAGGATTGCATACTAGCAGATGAGGAAAATGCTGTGAATATAGATTACTTAGATTTTTGCAGAGACTTTCATAATTTATCTCATACTATTCCGGTGAAGAAAGTGAAAATACAGATTAGATAATAATGTATGTGATGGATTTAGAATGAGTTGGATAGTTAGATTCAAAGAATAGTTGTTAATCATTTGATGTCAATATGTAAGAAGGTCTCTAGTAGAGTACCTCTGGCATCTGGGCTTGGTCCTGCACTATGTAAATTTATTTTTTAGTAATGTCTTGAATACAGATATAAATGGTATACTCATCAAATTTTTATATGGCTCAAATATGGAAGGGATAGCTAATAGTGAATGACAGAGTCAAGATCCCTGGCTAGAACTGGGCCAGTCTAATAAGATGAAATCAATGGGGAGAAATGTAAAATCTTGAACATTGATGCAAAAAAATTAACTTTGTCAGCACAATATGGGAGAGATATGGATAGATAACATTTATTATAAAAATATCTGGGAATTTTGGTGTACTACAAGTTCAATATGTGTGATCAGTATGCTATGGTAGTCATAAAAAAACCAAAAAAACAAAAAACTAATGCTTTTCTGGATTATGTATAATGTAATGTAAGATGCCTTGTATGACTTGTAGGAAAGTTTGAATAGCCATCTCTAGAAAATCCTTCTTAACTACTTCAAGGGAAACCAATTCCTTTGAGAAGAGGAAACAGGAGGTTGGAGACAGATGCTGGGTTTCTTTTTTTAAGAGATGATTGTAGTGGTACAAGGACAGAATTATATCTCACTATTCCTTTAAATATTATTAATCTAGGGGAATTAATTTTAAAATTAAGCTAAACTCTTGATCAGTATTCATGAATGAAGAAAAGAGGATCTTGAATCTTATTTCATAGGCTTCATTCCCTTCCCACTAAAAACCAGTTTCACAATTAAGACACGGATTAAGTAAACTCATTTATCTAAGTAGATAGAAAATAGAAATCAGAGAAAGTGTACAAATGGGACTATATATCAGACAGTAGAGAGATTGAGCTTTTCCTTTTAAGAGTGAGATAACTCAACTAAATGAAAGAGTCCCAGATCTCATCCCAAAGGAAATTCCTCAAAGTCTCTAGTGTAGCAAACTGAGAAAAAGGACATGATTGTAGTTCCACATGTCAGCTTTTTCCTAGAGTCATTTTCCCTTCATGACCATGAAGAGAAGTTGGAACCACAGATTTTTTCTTTCAAAGTGAGAAGCCAGAAGAAACTGAAGAGACTGAAGAGTGCTCTTTTCTCTCTCCCTTTCTGTTAAACTCGACTCCATCCCTTATGCTAGCATCTCTACCAATGAGAAGAGTCCAGATGAATAGGCTTTGAGTCTCAGGTTACAACTGCATTAAAAGAGACATAATTTCAAGAAATAGAAAGGTGATAGTACTTTGCCCTGGTCATACTTTATTTGGAACATTGTGTTCAGTTCTAGCCATACTGGTTCGAGGAGGACTTTAATAAACTGGGCAATACCCACAAGAGGACAGCCAGGATGGGGAAGAGCCATGTGTCTGTGTCATAAAATTAGTGGAAGGCACTGTTACTGGCAAATAGATTACTCAAAGGAAAATGATGGTTGTCTTCAGATATTTGAAGGGCAATTGTGTTGAGAAAAGACTAGATTTGTTCTGATTGACTGCAAAGACAAAGAGCCTTATGAATGAAGTTTCAAAGAGGCAAATTTAGACTCTATTTCAGGAAAGCAAATCAGCCAAGAAACAAACAATAACTTTACACTTTCTCACACTTAGAACTGTCTATTCTAAACTGTCTAAAAAAAGCCTTCCTACCCCTTGCCCTCCTTGTAGTTCTTCAAGCATAGTAACTAACTATTTGTTAGTTATATTATAGTGCAGAATCCAGTCATGTATAGGTTGAATTATATGTCCATTTGAGTCTTCCTGCCCTATGTAGGAAGGGGAATATATAATAAAATTGGAATGGAATATAAATTTTTTTAATTTAAAATTTTCAATAAAATTGAAAGTTATTTGAATAAATATATAATAAAATTGTGACCTCAAGTGTTCTTACTGTAGTGATCCAGATATACTTCCAGGAAGTCCTCCAGATTTTGATACTTATCCTGGACTATACAGGAGCTAGTTTGTACTTATTCAGAAGAGATAATTATCAAAATTTCAGTATAAACATTTATATCTTGAAGATTGGCCAACACTACAAACTATGGTTCAATTTATTGTTTCCTTGATTGTCTAGCCTTAAGAAAGTGACATAGAATAATGCAAATCAAATTACAGAGTGTTATGTATACTTTTTAATTTTTTCCTGATGAGGTAGTTGTTGAACATATATCACTGCACCATTATATTTAACAAAAATACTGAGTTCCAACGGAGTCTATATTCAGAGCTGCTAAGTGATTTCCAGCCTGATTTCCTCAATCAGGTAATGGGTCTCCTTTGCCAGTGGCTCCATATTTCATTCTTTAGAGCACAATATCGCAGGCCTCTTTAATCTCTTACTGTGAACATTTCTGCCTACATACAGATCACCTTGGGGGTAAGACCCAAATCTATCTAGCTTCTCCTTCCTATTCATACTAGATGCAGCTGCTCTTCTTCTCTCTGTTTCAAAGTTCTATTATTTTAAATCAGAGTGGGAACTCTCTCCCAAATGCAGACCGCAAACTTTCCATACCTTAGTAGATCATTCCATGAGTTGCTGTGAGCATGCAATTCATCACTGTGAAGCTTAATTAGTGATGAATCTCGCTGGACCTACCTAGGCCATTCCTGTGATGACAGGTAGCCTGGTGGGGAAGTTTGGCCCGTGCATCATCTCTGCCTGACCTCCCCACCCAGCTCTAACACAGCCATTCAGCAGACCAAGTTTGAAGATGGTTTCAACCTTCAACCTCAGAGATCACCTGGCTTTGATTGGGGATGGCCAGAACAAAGGGGGATGCTCAGGCTTAGGGCCTGCTCTAGAGGAGTCACAAAGGACCAATTAAGGCAATTACTGAACGTTTTTTATAACAGGACAAATGGATCACGGTGTTAAAAGCTTTGAAAATCTCCTATAAAAGCTGTAATAATGCATTAATGTATTAATCCTCTTAATCCCGTCAAGCTACCAAAGATTCTAGGAAGGGCTGACAGGAGATCTCTGTTCTAACAATAGTTGCTACCACTGCTGCTTTCAAGTCATGTTTTATTTCCCAATCCCATCCCCTCTGTCCAACTCTTCCCCCTCCTACCTCCAGCCAGAATGCCCCCTAGCAATTGTCTGGAATCCAGTTTGAGTGTTTACTGTAGGAGCTTAACTTCTTTTTGTAGGGAACAATTTTAGAAAACAATTTAGAAAATAAGAATTGATTCTTATTATGAGATGCTTTTGGCAGAAGTTTTTCATCTTTGAGAAAATTTCCCTGGTTGGGCCAGCCTGGCCATTTGCATCCCTTTTAGCCAATTAATAAGATGCCCAATATTTAGAATCATAGAATCACAAAACTAGTGAGACATTTTCAGAACATAGAAAGTTAGACCACAGAATGTTGGAAGGGACCCTAGAAATAATCTATTCCAATTTAATATTTTTTTGAGCTGAGGAAATTAAGGTCTTGATTTGAAGAGACATGCCTTATTCCAGTTCATATAGCAACTTAAGGGGCATAAATATGGATGTCTGTTGTGCTGAAAGAATATTCACTCTCTTCTCCCCTACCACTATGGTATGTGTGTGTGTGTGTGTGTGTGTGTGTGTAAACATGATAGATTCTGAAAATGGACCTTCTTTGGAATTTGTCTCTATCCTCCTGACTCTCTCAAAGTCCAGTATTATTGGGATCCGATTCTGGACAATGCAATTCTGGGTTAGGACAGGAATAGTGAATATTGCCTGGAGGGTACCTAGCTATTTTAGTGCTCCACTACTTTAAAAAATAGATCTTTCCTTTAAGAATCATTGTTTCTGGAACTTTTTTTGAGGGGGAAGGAGGAATTCATCTTTTTGTTGGGTATTGATTATATATATATTTATTTATATGTCTATTCTATATATGTGCTTTTTCTTTATAAAATTAGAATTACAAGAAATTTACAGATGACTAACTCATCCAATGGAGAGAATGTGGATTTGAATCCTAGCTCTGACACTTATGTGCCTATGCAAGCTTAGGAGAGTTACTCTTCTGTTGACCTCAGTTTTCTCATCTGTAAAATTCAAAAGTGGTATTCAATGCCTATTGATGTTTCTTATAATTTAAAATCTATTTTCTACATGTTACTATCCTCATTTCACAGATAAGGAAACTGAGGGTCTGGCTCCTTTTCTGATCCGACCCATTCATTTTACAGATGAGGAATCATCTAGCTTCTGCATGAATAACTCCAGTGATATGGAGTCACTTAATAGCTAGGAAGTTAAGTAGGGGAAGAGAAATGGAATAAGGGAGAATGTGGGCTATTTCGGAGGGTGGAGCGGGATAAAGATTTAGTATAAATGAAGGAACTAATAAAAATCATCTTCAGGACAGGACATAACATTTTGTAACCCAGAGCAGAGAACTAGGAGCCAGAGGGCCTGAATCCAGGGCATATCATATTTGGATTTTTTTGTGCCTTCTCAGGGATTTTTTTTTTCTTCATGGTTCAATGAAGAGGTGGTGAGGTAAAGTGTTAAGAACATTAGCTCTGGAATTAGAGGACCTGGCTTCAAATTCTACCCCAGATACTTTTTGTCTTCATTTGTTTAGGCAAGCCTTTCCCTGGGGTTCAGTTTCTTCATCTGTAAAATGGGGTAGGGGAGATCAGATAGTTTCTAAAGTTCTTTAATCCAGTGTAAGTGACCTTGAAGGTCATTTTGAGACCCAAAGATAGGTCAGAAGACTTGGCATTAAAGTCCCATTTCTGTGCTTACACGTGACCATAATCTCCACAATCTCCGTGAGCCTCTATTTCTCACCTGTCAAATGGAATATTACACATCTACTCTAAAGGGTTGTTTTGAGGAAAGCACTTTGTAAACTATAAAATGCTGCACAAATATGGGCCACAGCTGTGAAGATAATGGTTCTATAATTATTGTACCTGTTTTATAAGTAGTATTTATAGAATCCTAGCTGCCTGATGCAATGTGATGGATATGCAAGGAGCCTGATCTGACTGTTTTGCTGGGCGACACAATAAGGCAGGAGGTAAGATGGAGTGTAACCAAACAGTACTACACACCTAATTCATTTGCTCCCCGAGCTCTGCCTTGCTTGTTTCGCTATAGAACCCCAAAATGAAATGGGGTCCTTGTTTATTAAGGCTGCAGGCAGCTAGGTGGTGCAGTGAATAACACTGGGTCTAAAGTCGGGAAGACATAAATTCAAATCCAACCTCACTTATTTAGCTGGTATGACTTATTTTCAGCTGACCTCAGTTTCCTCATGTGTAAAATGAGAATAAAGAGAGTACCTATCTCACAGAGTGGTTGTGAGGGTCAAATGAGATAATTATTGTAAAGTGCCTATACATAGCATTATATAAATATTATTATTAGAATCTACCACGACACCCTGCTTGAAAGGGTTTCCAAACAATGGAGGATCAGAAAATCTGAAAAGTGTATATGTAGGATGTGTGTGTGTGTGTGTGTGTGTGTGTGTGTGTGTGTGTGTTTGTGGGTGTGTGGGTGTGTGTTCTATTAGCAAGATGTAGGGATGGGGGTGGAGAAAGGAAAGGAGGGAGGAAGGACTGATGCTCCAGCATTAATTCTCCTACCTCCTGCCATCTGTGGGCTGAAGAAGTCAGACAGACCCTCAGCTTAATTGGCAAATGGATGCTCGTGAGGCAATTTTGTTGACGTACACCGTGGGAGGGTCGGCAGGCCTTAATGACCAAGTGCAGTGGATAAATGTGTTTACCAAAAATAAGGTTATTGATTCCTCAGCCATCAGCCTATTAATGCTAGTTTTATGTAACAGGACAAATAGATCACAGTGTAAAGTCTTTGGAAAATCCCCTATGAATGCTGTAATAGTGCTGTAATATATTAATCCCCTTAATCCTGTCAAACTTCCAAAATAATTTTTGTACACGCTGACAGAAGGTCTCTGCGCTAGCCATGGCAGCCACTAATAGGCCGGACAACAGCTCTTTAACCCATTGTGGACCAAAATGACTGACGCATAGCCTTTAGCATTGGAGGTTAGACATTGGTGTTTGGGAGAAATGGGGGTTGTGATGAGGGATGAACGATGGTGGCTGATTTCGGATTTTTGGACTGACTCCTGAAATATGGATAAAAAGAACCACTGTGCTGTGATGAAGAGAACAGAACTAAGAGCTAGGGGCTCTAGTGCCATCTTTGCCACTTACTGATCACATTACCTTGGGCAACTCATTGTGCCACTATGAGGTCAGTGATTTCACCAGTAATATGAATTATAGAATTTTTGAGTTGGGAGAGAATTTTAAAGATCATCTTGTTAAATCTCTTCATTTTATAATTGAGAACAAAGAATCAAGGTTATAGAAGTAGCAAGTGCTAGATTTCTAGGTGGCCCACACCCTGGAGCTTTCCTGGGTTAAGGACAGATGTAGATGGGGCCATAAAACTGTGGGCAAAGGGGTCAGGCAGTCTTCTAGTGTTTGTTCTCCAGAGGAGCTTTAGCCAGGAGACAGCAAGGCAAGAAGAATTTCCACTTAGAATCAGAAAAGAATTTTGGAGACTTCTCTGGCAGTCCTCCAGTAATCTGAACATGGCTTTGGGAGTGTTTCCTTGTTTCTCAGCCCTTCCATTACTTGTGTCATGGAAACTGCAATGTCTTATCTGCCCAAAGACAAGAGGCTTGGCCATTTGAAACTCTTGAGATATGCTATAGCTCTAAGTTCTATACTTCCATGGAGTTTATTAAAGAAGTTCTGCCAGGGGTAAAGCCAGCTAGATAGATAAACCTTAGTCCCTATGGTCCAGGGCCTCTATAGATGAAAATCAGACTTTGGTCCATCAAGTAAAAATGTAAGATGCTCATTCTCTTGTTTCTTTCATTCTTGTTTCCTTGTTTCTTGAGATTGTGATTAAAGACAGAGGGGGAGGGACGGAGGAAGACAGAGAGACACAGTGAGACAGAGGGACACAGAGAGATAGAAAAACAGAAAGAGGCAGAGAGACAAAATAGAGACACAGAGGGGGGGGGAGAGGAAGACAGAGAGAGAGAAGTAATTTTTCATCCTTTATTTCTTTATCTTGTAAAACATGGGAAATAGTATCCTCTCTCATCAAAGCTGAGTCCTCACTGGAAATGTTCTTGCTCCCTGTAGAATTGCATTCACCTTATAAGGGATGCTCATTCCTCCTCCCACAGCCATCATTACAGCCATAGCCACAGCTTGGGAACACTTCTGATCAGCACAGCTAAGGTTGACTTTTGGAAATTGTGGGAGACAGGGATCCTTTAATCTTCCTGAAGAAAATGGTTATGAGGTGAAAGTTCTTGAGGTCTGAGTGAGGTAAAAGTTGAAGTGAAATTTCTAGAGGCCCAGTCCACTGCCCAATGGAGCTGTATTCAGGAGCTGCTATTTCTTTCAGTTAGTGGAATTGGCCTTGAGATTTCTGTCTCACTCAGGCCAGACCTCAGGCCTTGGAGGTTGTGGATTTTCTGAGGTCCCCTCAAGTTATCTTAGAAGGAAAAATTTTTGTCCCTTTTTTTGCCCATTTATATTTTGCTCATTTTTATTCATTTCATCAAGGTTTTTTTGTTTGTTTGTTTTTTGTTTTTTGTGGAGGAAATCTGAAGCTCTGGTAAATTCTGAACTGCACTGCTATCTTCCCAGAAAGCCCCCTTTTTAGGATGAAGGTGGGGAGAGGGAGGGAAAAAAATAAAAGGGTGAGGTTTCACAACAAAAAGTATTTAACGAAGTAGAAGATATGAAAGAACTTTATAAACTCATAAGTGCTATACAAATATGAAAGACCATTATTATTTTTATTGCTTAAGGTTGGAAGTTACATACACAAATTTATTTTGCTTGTCCAAAGACAAGTAAGGACAGTATCTGGAAATTAATTTTCAGTGGTAAAGATCCTTCAAGAAGGAAAGAATCTTATTTATAGAAAGATATTCATGTGGGATTCAGCACAACTTGTTTTAACTTTGTCATTCCCTATTTTATCCTGGCAACTTATTTGATCTCTCTTGATCTGTCTTCCTCACTGGTCAAAGGAAAACCTAAACTAAGATCCCTTTTAGATATAACTCACTAGGTTCTAAGGTTCTTCCCCTCTTTAAAATTTCAGATTATAACAATTTCTGTGATTTATAAACAGATTGACATTTTTCTGATGCTATAGTATTGTTAACTCAATTGGAACTTTACATAAACAATCTCATTTAAGCCTCACTATAATCTTGTGATGGATGTGTTTTATTATCCTCCTTTTTTTTCCCAGATGGGAACATAGAAGTCTCAGAGATATTAAATGACTTGCTTATGATTAGACAGCTAGTAAGTATCAAAATCAGGATTTGAATTCAGGACTCTCTGGATTCTAAGTCTGGCATTATATCATGTTCTCCAGGCTAAAATCTGAGTTGGCTACTTGCCTTAGAGAATATCACTGAAATGAGAAACTCTGAGAGGGCAAGGACTGCCCCTTTTCATCCTAGAATTCCTGATCCTAAGTCTAGGGTCTAGCATACAGTAGGTATTTAATAAATAGTTGAGCTATAATTGAATTGCATCCTCAAGAGCAGAGATTCGCTTTGTGCTTCTAGCCCTAGTGACTGTTGTGATGGCAACAGGTCCTCATTGAGGTGTCAGAACAAACATCAGGTCTGCTTTCTTGGATATGTTGTGGCTTTGCCAAGTGTTTCTGTCTCTACATTTTCCTACATGTCTTTAACAAGCAGAGAAAATGGTGTTCCATGTAAAATGCGATAAGCAGTAATAAAAGCCTCGAAGGGTTTCATTAGCTTTTCAGCATCTGCTTTTTGTCTAATTGTTTGATTGAGTGTTAGTGAATGGCATTTGTGTTCCATGTGAGTTGGCAGGAGAAACTCTTTGGGTGGGCTTTCATGGTTGTACAGTCTGATATAGTCCTGGTCTAGGAATAGGATGCCCTGAACCCATATTTTGACTTTGCCACTTACTATGTGTGACCCTGGGCAAATGATTTTCTCTCTATTAATTTCTTTGTCTGTCAAATGTCTTTATATACTGAATTATCTCTAAAGTTCTTTTCAGCTTTAAAGTCTAAATTGGTTAAAATCTAAACAAATTAAAGCCTTGCCATGGGAATCTTCAAGCTTTCCCTCAGGAAGTCAGAGAGATCAGTTAAGATCCTCACTGCAGACCAGTCTACAAAAGAAACATAGTGTTTCACCATTTCTTAGATTTAAGCAATATAAGGACAGTGGAAAGAGTACTAGACTGGGACTAAAGAGACTTGAAATCAATTGTGGATCCTTAATTTTTTTGCTTCATCTCTCAGGCTTTAGTCTTATTATTAAAAAACAAAAATGGGCCACATCATTTCACAGGTGCAGTGTTCCCCCATGGGAAGTGGGGGGTAACTGGTATATGTTGGTGACTGGGTCTGGAAGAAGAAGGGTTGTGTCTGAATCTGAACAGAACTTCTAGAATACTTTGGCAGATTCCAAAGGATGAGATAAAAGCAGGGTGGAGAGATTTCTGCTTGGAGGGGATGGCAAAGGAGCTGATTATTTCTCTGCCTCAGCTTATCTTCCTAGACACTGGCTATTTCACAGTGTACTTTTTATTTCTACCCTGCCATGCTCTACAGTGTTGTGCTATGGCAGTTCAGTCATCATCAGGGTCTGACATGCTCCTCCTGATCCAGACATGTCAGTTAAGTCAGTGATGTGGAGAGAGGCTCCCTTCCTGCACTCACACTGGGTGGTCTTTGATATGCTCCACGCATTGCCTAAGACAGTTACTCAATCAATGTTGTTGCTGATTTCATGGTGGAATCATTCCTCCACCAGCTGGAGGGAGAGATATTAGTATCAGGGAAAAAATATGTCCTTCAAAGCTCATCACAAGTGATGAAAAGATTCCTTCAACAGAATGCTACCCATTTCTCATTGGGGAATGGTTTGTTTTCCTGCAGCCTTGCTCTAATCTCTGAAGAAGATATGGATGTTAATGATATTAAGGCAATATTCCAGAGGGTGAATGATGATTTATCTGGTTAGTGTCCTTTTTCAATAGTCCTCAGATGGCCCAAGGGGGGATTTATCTTTCAGATAAATGACACCTCTGCCCTTTCAGCCATGGAAGCTTCAAACCATGACCTTGAAGACTCTGGCACTTATACAGTGACAAGTGTCAGAGATTCTAGATATATTGGGTTAAAAATCAACAAATAATCTCTACATAGATGTAGGTTGGCTCATAGGGCTTCTGATTATCATTCTAAATGGACACCACTTTAAGAAAAATGCCATCTAGAAAGATGAACAACAGATCTAATAAATTGGAGATATGGGATCATGGTGGGGCTGAGGGGGAAGTTACTTTCATTAAAGAATAAAAATGACTCGTCACTTTGCTAAGTATTCACCACAGGGTTCTTTAAATAGCAGCCTCTCCTAATGCACTTCATATAAGTTTCGATTTACAAAAAGTCTGATTTGCATGTAACTTTTCAGAAGCAGGTCTCCTTAGCTAAGTGATGCATTTAGACTCGGAGAATGTCAAAACAGGCATTAGCCATCTTGTTTGAAGTTCAGAATAAGGGAGTAGTTTGCTTAAGGTCTTGTAGAGAGTTAGTTGCTAAAGTGAGGCAGGAATTCAGAACAGGTTGCCAGATGAACATTCCTTTCACTAAAGCAGGTTGCCTCAAGTTGTACTTACTTTATGGACATGTGAGGTTGTTGCCACTGTCCTTACGAACTACTTTGTGGTTCCTGGGCCATATTCCCTTGGCCGGTATCACTGCTAGTAAAGAATCACGATGGTAAGGTGGTGTAGGGGTGTAGAATCAGAAGAGCCAAGTGGAAGCTCTGGTTTAGGCATTTGACCATAGGAAAGTCATTTCAAAGTTCTGAACCTTTTTTTTTTTTTTTATCTGTAAAATGAGAATAATGTTGATAGCACAATTAACTTTGCTGAAACTGTGAGAAAAGTAGAAAGGAAGGAAGGAAAATGGAAAAAAAAGAATAGAGGAAGGGAGGGAGAGAGGAAAGAAAGAAGGAAGGAAAGAAGAAAAAAAGGAAAGGTGAGAAGGAAGGAGAGAGAGAAAAAGAAAGAAAGGAAGGAAAAAAAGAAGGAAAAAAAGGAAGGAAGGAAGAAAATTTTAAACTAATGCTAAGGACTGCGCTAAATGCTTTAATAAAATGCATCTCATTTCATCCTCAAACAATCCTGGAAAGTAGGCACTATTATTATCCTCATTTTATAGCTGAGGAATACAAGACAAACAGGTTAACTCACTTTCCTAGGTCCTCTAATTTGTATCTGTTTGAGGCTGGATTTGAACTCAGGTCTTCTTTACTCTAGGCAGTACCATAGAAATGTGAATGATTATTGCCATCACTATTATATAGTGGTAAAAGTACTCAGACTTAAACTCTACAGAGCAGTTGAACTTCTGTGTTCTGACGGGTGTCAGCAGCTCTATTTTCCAAGGACAATTTTAGTTCATGAGTTCTCTATAACTTTTTTCTTCCTCTGCCAACTTGAGGGCCATTTAGTCAAGCCATAGAACAAACGAATTCTTAACTTTTACTCAGGATCAAAAAGACTGTTTCCTGACCAATACGTACACTGTGAACTCTAGCCACCTGTCAGAAGATGTACCGCTGGGCACAGAGTGAGTCAGGTAGAAAGTGAGGGTCTCTCAGTATAGCCCACCCTGACTCCTGGAGATACAATTCACATCCAGTGCTGTGGATGGTAGGTCAGCTGCATTACCCTCACATTTGAAAGATGATTTACTAATCATTGGATTAGAAATGCTCTAAAGGGAATGGTGGTTAATTGCAAATCAAGGCAATCTGGTTGCCTATTAGTAGGTCATTTAAAGGTTGGATTATAGGGCATATCGATTAGTATAGAGCAATGTGCATATTATACCCTCCATAAATATTTGTTGCTGCTTAAAATGACAAGGAGGTTGAGGTCAATAGTTGCAAGGAAGACCTTGACAAAGAGCAGGTATCTGATTTCCAATTCTTTCTCCTTGTCATGACCACCAAGACTTGGCTAGGGATCTCCTGTTTACCTATTTCATCCATCCCTCACAATCTTCAGTGAAAGGGACTCTTCCATTTGTATATGGTGGCTAGGAGCTAGTCTACTTTGATTGCTGAAGGTAGAAGTATGAGATCACACGTGCCTTCTTTGAATACAAGATCCTTCACTAAGATGCTTTTTTATTTATTATGAGGGTATCAGATATAGATAGATGCTGGATTCTATTCTAGCAAGTTAGAAAAAAAATCCAACAATAGTGTCCAAGGCCTGGAAACAGTCCATTTTATAAGGCTCAGTCTTGGGAAAGAAAAAAAATCATTTATCCCTGGAGGATCGGCCACAAATAATGAGCATTGTGGTGACAATAATTTCTGAAGGTAACTATTAAGATATAGAAAGGTAACAACCTGCGTCGAGAATGGAGGACTCATACTGGTGCAATCAAATATTGTGGAGTATTGAAATTCCTTCTATGATAAAGTTTAAATGATGGAAAAATTAGGTCCAGTTTACAGAAATGAAGAACTCTATAGGGGTCATAAGGGATCATAGAAATAACACATATTATATTGTATATTTAGAAATGTAAGGGACCATGTAAGGTTTATTAAAGATAATGTATTTAGAGACTGAAAGGACCATATGAACGTAGAACTGAAGGGACATAAGACCATAGAGCTATAGTTAAATTGAACTCAAAAGCCACAATCAACTCCTTCATTTTATTGAGAAAAATGAGCCCCTATGGGATTAAATGAATTGCTTAGAGTCATAGTACTAAGTGACTAAAATGGTGACTCACATCTAGTACTTTCTACTCTATTTATTATTTATTGATTTAAGTGCTTTGCAGAGTTTATTTTATCCTAACAGTAATCCTGGGGGTGGATGGTACAATTATAATATTCCTCATTTTACAAATGAAAAAAAAAAAGCTCAGAAGAGTTAATTGCCTTCTCTGTGGTCTTATAGCTTTTGAATATTGGAAGCAGGTTCAAAATCAAGGTCTCTTTTAACTCTAAAACCTAGAACTCTTTCCATATATGCCATTCTGCTAACTAGTCCACCTTCTCCATTTTATAAATAAGGAAACTGAAGCCCAGAAGATGGAAGTGATTTGTCCAATATTGGCAGCATGTAGCAGGAGCAGGGACTTGAAACTAGATCCTCTGACTCCTCATGCTAAATAATACCCTTCTTTCTGGGTAGCTAAATAATAGAAAATTGCTGTAAACCAAGTTATAAATACACATAAACTCATAGATTCATGAGGCAGGTAGGTAGTGAATTGGGTAAAACTGTTAAGTTTAGAATCAAGAAGATCTGAGTTCAAATCTAACCTTATTCATTTCCTATCTGTGTGACTCTTGGCAAATCACTTAAACATCTTTGCCTAAGTTTCTTCATCTCTAAAAATGGTGACAAATAGCCCTTATCTGTCAGGGTTGTTGTGAAGATCAAATGAGTTAATATTTGTAAAATTATGGTAAAACCTAAAATATGATATAATTGCTATTGTCTATATTTTTAAACTGTATGAGGAATTCAAAAAATGTCTAGTCATAGCTATTTGATTGGAACTAATTTGCTATGTGATCTTGGATAAATCACTTGTATTATTGTCCTTATTTGCAAAATCAGGAGAAATTAGATTTGTAGATTCTGAAGGTCCCTTATAGGACTAGTACCTCCGAAACCTGTGAAGCTGACATGAGGCTTGTTCTCACTTTATACCCCTTATTTCTACCCAGCTTAGTGACAGAGATGTTGGATAAGATTTCTAATATGGAGCTGGTAGTTATGAAGACATATACTCCTGTTTGCAATATGTATTTTGCTCAAATGAATTTTAAACCACACAAAGGACAGAATTCCCATCTCATTTTTGGAGTTTCAGCTCAGAGAAGAGTTTAGATGCATCTGTGCAGTATTCAATATTCTCCAAAATGTGTGCCTAATTTTCCTTTCTAGCCTTATTTCTCATTTTTACCTTGCACATTTTCTGCACTTCAGCCAAAGGGAGAAACTATGCCCCTGCTGCTCCCCAAATCACTCTGGTCTCCTCCTATGTTTATACTCAGATCTATAACTGATATGGCCTCATTCCCTCTCTTTGCTTATTAAATATTTGCCCATTTTTAAAAGTCAACTCATTTCTCACTTTCTCCTGGAAATCTACATGATTTCTACTTGCTCCATCTCCTCTTCTCACCTCCTCCTTCTCCTGAGCTGGTAATTACTTTCCCCCTCACTTATTTAGAAGAGTATTTTGTGCCTCTTTAATATAATTTAATATTGTTTTATGTTGTTGTCAGTATTGGTGTCTACTGACTGGACGAGAGATTGGCAAATTATAGCTCCAAAGCCCAAATCTGGCTTGCCATCTGGTTTTGTCTCAACTAACTGACTGGTATTTACATTTTAAAATACAATATAACTTTATTTAAAAGTGCAAAAACCATTTTTAGTTTGTGGGCTATTAAAATCCAGGTGGCAGGCTATAGGCCTGTATATTTGGCCAGTATATTTGACCATAAGCTTTTTGAGGTAAGAGACTAGATCTTTACTAAACTTTAGCTTCCAATCACTCATTAGAAGACTCAATATAGACATATATATATTTATTTATAATATCTGTTGTATTGTACCATATATGTTATTGTTCCATAGCCTTTACTTTTGTTTCTTATCTTCTCTCTAATGTTCAGTGATCCTTCTTGCTTTTTAATCCTCCACTGTTTACCTATTTGCAGTTCTCCTGCTCCCTCTCCTCAGTCATCACTTAGCTAAGCCTTACACATCTAGTCCCTTTAATCTTTCCACTGGAATCAATTTCTCCATCCCCCAATCAGTTTTATTGCCCTTTTTTGAACTTCTTCCAATTTGTCTGGTAATGAGGTGCCCCAAACTAAATGCAATATTCTGAATGTGATTTCACTGAGGTCATATAGATTTTCTTGCTAAATATCTCCACAGACCTGGGGTGACACGCTTTTTTATTGTTAACAACTGTATTTGTAATGGGATATTTTTATAAAAAACAGTTGGAATCAAAGGATCACAGAATTTCTGAATTGGAATGGGCTACAGCAGACATCTAGCCAAATTTCCTTGTCTATTCAGGAATCTATGACTCCCTTCACAGGGGGCCATACACTTGCTTCTTGAAAACCTCCAGTACAGGGTGCTGACTGACTACTAATAAGTCATGCCAGGGCAATGTCAAGGAGCTCCAAATGTAAGAAAGGTATTCTTTATGTTGAATTTAGATTAATTTTTCTTGGGACTTTTACCCACTGATCACTCCAGCTGTACGATATGCATTTATTACAAGTCCAAAATATGGCCTGTGCCAGATGATAGAGATGGATGCAACTCAGACCTTGCTCTCAAGAATCTCACATTATATGGGAAGAACCAGTACACAAATAATTATGATATGAGAGAGAAATACAGTACAATGATGGTAAAAGGGAGAAATGACATATTTTAGGGTTCTTTATAGGTTAACATCTGAGTTGGGCCTTGAAGAAATGGAAGGAATTCAGCAAATGGAAATGGGACAAAAGGAGTAAATTTCCAGCGTGACGTTGGGCTGGAAGCAAAATGAGCAGTTCCAGAGAAAGGAGAAGGCAAGATAAGATCATAGAAAAATAAAAGAGCAATTTGGCTGGAATGGGGAGTATGTGAGGAGAAGTAATATATCATTAGACTGGACTAGCAGGATAGAAAAAATTGTGGGGTATTCACAGTGGATGGAACACTGGTCCTGCAGACAGGAGGATTTGAGTTTAAATCCAAACTCAGATACTTGGACAAGTCACTTGATCCAATTGTCTCAACAACAACAACAAAAGAATATGAAGACCTCTAAAGCTAGAATTAAGAAATTATATCTTATTTGATAGACAAAGCGGGACCACTGAAAGTTTTGGAAGAGAAATACTGAGATTCCACAGGTGGTCTAAGTCCTATTCTGCCTTTGGGAACGGTGTGAAATATATATTCACTTCTTTGCGATAAACATTTCTATTTCCTTCAATGAATCCTCATACAACCTGATTTCAATTTCTCCTTATCATTCTGGTCGCCTTCAAACTTATCAATGTCCCTCTTAAAAAATGATGCCTGGACTAAACACAGCCGTTCACAAGTTGAAGGATAGATGGATAAACAGATAAGATGTATCACCTAGCATATTGTCTTTCATGTAGTTAGAAGTTCAGTAAACACAGAATGAATGAATGTAGAATTAGTTGACAGAGGTATAGAATGATTGATTACCATACCTTAAAATACTATCTAGGAACATTGAACAAAATTCTATTTCTTTTATTGACTTTGAAATGCTTTTTAATAGGTTAGACTAATATAAAAACAAATGAATCCCAGATCCCCAACAAAAATCTATGGACCATGTGTTTATTTGTAAAGTCTGTCTATCTTTCTGTCTATCTACTTATCTATCATGTGCCACTTATCTTAAATAAAGGATAGAGAATGGACTTGTCATGTGATTGGCATCTGGTCCCTGTGGAGGAAACTTTCTCAGTCAGTTCAGGTCAGTACTTTCTCTGCAACCTATACTCTTAGAATGTCTCTTAGGCCATTAAGTGGCTAAGTGAGCGGGTGTCTAGGGCCACACAGCTGGCGTATGAACAAGGGAAAGCTTGAACTCCCAGTTCCCTGGCTTCAAGGCCATGTTCTATACGCCTGGCTGAATTGTCTCTTGAATGAGACATAGAAACGAAAAACATGGGTTATCATCATTGTCCTTTCTGATTTTTTCCTATTGTGATTTTAGAGGAACTGGGGATTTTATCCTACAAATTTTATCATATATATATATATATATATGTGTGTGTGTGTGTGTGTGTGTGTGTGTGTGTGTGTGTGTGTATTATGTTTGTGTATGTGTGTAATGTGTGCACACATACTATGGAATGTAGGCAGATGTATATATGATTAAAGAAGGCTGAGGTTAAGTGACTGAGAGCAAATTTGAACTCGGGTCCTCCTGAATTCAGGGCTGGTGCTCTATCCACTGCGCCCCCTAGCTGCCCCAACTAATGAAGTCTTAAGCAGTATATTTAAAACTGAATGAAAGCTTTTGAAATGTCCTGTCTATGCATCCCTACACACACACACACACACACACACACACACACACACACACACACACACAAACTATATATAAGCATATGAATGCATATTATATGTGTACTTGTGTTATTTTGGCTATTATTATTTAATGTTGTTGTTTAGTTGTCGTGTCTGATCCTGCGGGATCCCATTTGAGACTTTCCTGATGAAGATCCTAGATTGGTTTTCCATTTCCTTCTCCAGCTCATTTTGTAGTTGGGGGAACGAAGACATACGAGATTAAACGGCTTGTCCAGAATCAAACATCTGGTGAGCGTCTGAAGCCAGATTGGGACTCGGGCAGATGAGCCTCCCGACTCCAGGCCTGGTGCTTCATCACTGCCCTGCCTAGGATAAGAGCTAAATGCAGACCTCTCCGGGAAGGGAAGCACAAGGACTCCCACATCAGGATACAAAGGCAGCAAGGAGAGCTTTGGGCTCTGATGGAGGGAAGGCCGAGGGGAGAGAGAACACCGGATTGTGGAAAGTGCATCTTCCTGAATATCACAGAGGCAGGGGAACAGGAAGGGCTGAACATCCCCAGACTAAATTCCGGCCTTTCCCATCCCACTGAGAGTCATGCACCTAACACATCCGGATGATCGTGCTCTTCTCTAAACACTCTTCATGTACCCGCCATGACCCGGGAGACAAGGACCACGCTTCTAGCCCGAGTTCCTTGGCAACGGCGGTTTACGCAGGCACGGAGATCCAGAGCCAAAGAAAACCTTTCTCTCTGCCTGAAAGGATTAACCAGATATCATAGCAATAGCCTTCCATTCACCCACTGGCGGATGGAAATAGGCTCCCTTTGTGTCAAACAGTTTAGATAGTATTTTGCCTTAACTTTCATGTTCATGCTGTTTGTAGTCCCAAAATAAGCCTTTGTAAGAAAATCGATAATAAACCATGCATGCCTCGCTCACATCAGTTTCCACAGGACATTAGGTTCTGTATTAAAGTAACTAGAAATTGGAAAGTTGCTCTTGTAAGAGAGAAAACAAGCAGCTGAAGCTGGAATCCTTTGTTCCTGGGTGGTGGTGGGGAGATGACAGGGAGTCGGGCCTGGCTCAGGATGCCCGGGCCCAGAGCCTGTGCACCTCAGTCAGACCAGCAGTGATGCAGGGCGGGGAGCCAGAGTCACACGCAGGGACCCCTGCCCCTTAGATGGACGTACTCTCTCAGGGGTCCTTGGCGATCCTCCCCCATCATCGGTGATGGAGAAGGGACGTGTTTACACTGGTAGAAAAGACTCCTTGCTGAGAAAGTCTGATCTAAAGATAAACAACCACTCCTGGTTCGTTGACTGTGGGCTCTCAGGTTTTATTTCAGGGATTTAACGTGTATTTCCATGGTGAGCACGGGGATGACCGTGTGGAGCAATGGTGGCGTTCTCATTCCACTGCTAGGGCTGATTGGCGTTAGATTTGTCCTGCCTGGGTCCAGGGGGCACAACTAGGAGCGTGGGGGAGATCCCCAAAGAAGCAGGTTTAGGTTGCATGTATGAACCATCACATCCTCATCACCATAGGTCCTCTAGCACAGGCTGCAGGACCACCTGTCAGATCTGTCCTAGAGAAGAAGGTTTGGGCGTGGCATGGCTTTTGAGCTTCTAGGATTTCTTCAATGTCTTATCTCAGACACTCCCCTTCCCTTCCCCTCCCCCCTGTCTAGGGAAGTGCTGGACACATTCTAAGTGCTCAACAAATATGCCTCAGAGGGGGGAAGGATCTCAGAAACCATTCACCACAACTCCCTCACTCTATAGATGAGGAAACTGAAGTCCAGGGAAATAATGTGAATGGGACAAGTCCATGCAGCTTGGCATTAGAACCCTAAATTCCTTATTTTTCCTTTGTGCTGATGTGGTCTTGGGTAAGACGTGGAACCTTTCTGGGCCTCGGTTTACTTATTGTAAGCTGGGAGTGGAAAATGAATCAGGTGATCATTATAGCCCTTTCTTTTTCTAGATCTGCCATCCTATGGAGCAAACAGGAGATGTGAGCCTAGGATTTTTGTGCCTTTTCTGCCTTTTACACCATGCTTATCTTTTCGCTGATCACGATCAGTCCTAGCAGTTAGGTGCACGGACCACCAGGGTGATGATATTCTTGGCTGAGTCTGGGTACGGAGTGGTGACTGGGGTAGGAGTGAAAGCAGTCTCACTGGGTTCTTTCTATGGAACATGGCCATTTCCTTGTCCTTGAAGAAAGAATTTGAAAAATACATTTAATGAGTTCTTGGCACATTTTGTTTTCAGAATTTTGTCAGATAATGATTTTGCAGGTGCCCCTGCCTGACCTCTCCTGGTGGTGTGATTATCCATTTTAATCATAGCAAAGAGGGTAAATCAGAATTTCAGCTGAAAGAGTAAGATACAGATCTTTCTGCATGTCAGTGAATGATAATATTAATAACACATTTGTATATCATTTTAAAAGTTCACAAAGTAATTTCCTTATGATAATCCTGTGGACTAAGGAATAAAAACATTATTTTCCCTTTCTACAGATGGAAATACTGAGGCTCAGGGAGGGACAGAAACCTGCCTTAATGGCGAAATTAAAGTTAGGACAGAAGGAAGCAAGACAAATTAAAAAACAAAAAAACAAAAAAAAAATAAGGCAGTATTTGGAGCCTGAGTAGTGAGCCACAGTCAGGAGACAGAAATGACTTTTTGGCAAGAGGAAACTGCTAATCAAAGAGTCCAAATAGTCCAAAGGTCCAAGCTCATCCCCACTGACAACAGTGTGGATTTTTAATTGTGTAGCATAAAGGAAAGACCCCTTAATTTGGAGTCACATAATCTAGATTCAAATCATATCTCTGCTACTTGTCCCTGTATGATTTTGGAAAAATCATTTCCCCTCTCATCTCTTGACTTCATTTTTATCAATAAAATAAAGGGCTATTCTACATTGTTTTGATGTTTCATTCCATCTCTAAATTCATGATAGTATGATCTATAGCACAAAATCTGGGTCTGATTTCTGACTCTAGTTATTTATTATGCGACTTTTAATCTCATCTGCAAAATGGGTTCAAAATAAAACAACATTGCATTTCATTGCAGCATTACTGTGAAGAATGAGTTTCATAAAGTATAAAATTCTAGAGAAATGAATTCTGGTTATGATTAATTGTTACTAAGTCACTGGCTTCTTAGGTTGACACTCAGAATTGTTTTTCAGACATTATTTTCAAATAATATTCAGGGTCACTAGCTCCTCTCTGAATTGTACATTTTATTTTTCATACTTACTATTCATAACAGCCAGAAATAATCTCTCCTCTTCTTCTTCCCTTTCTTTCCTCTTGGTTCTCCTCTCTTTTGCTCTTCCCTCTTTCTTCCTCCCTCCCTTCTTATCTCCTTTCAAGGCTGCTCAGTTCAGGTACACATCCTCCATGAAACCCCTATCCCATTTTAAATTATGCTATACTTACAAGTTTTATGCCCATGTCCACCCCCAGTAGGATATAAATTCCTTTAGCTCAGGGACTATTTCAGGCTTATTTTATTTTATTTTATTTTCCCCACCTAATCCTACGCACCTAACCTAGTGTCTTGAAGTAATTAAATATATATGGAAGTTGACTATATGTCCTCATGATTTTTGAACCCACTTCCTTCCTAGCTCTGCCTTATTTTGTGTACTCTCCAACAACACTTAGCTCCTCACCTGTTCCCTTTAATCTGCTGCTACCTACAACCTTCTGCAATTACAGAATTTTTCTGACCTTAGTGGTGATCATCACTGGTACGTGCCATTTCTTCTTTCCAGTCCCTTCTTCTCCCTTTTCAGTGTCCTTAAATATTATTGAATTTGGACCTTGGAGGACATTGAACTAAGTGATCTTATTTTACAGAGAAGGAAACTAAGGGCCAGAAAGAGAGAAATGACATACCCAGAGTCAAACAATCAGTAAGTTTCTGGAGTATTATGGCTGTTCTTGTTTGCTTGACTCTTGACAACAGAACCAGCTCTTTCAATTCACCCTGGACCCTTTAGTAGAAGAATGGAAATAGAAGTAGTAGAAGAAAACCAAATGGAGGAAAGAGTATATTTGATCAGAATGCCTTCTTGATGTCTTTCAAATCACATAATATAAGCCACACTATGTTCTGGCTATGTATAAGATTAAAGGTAAAAGGGACAAAGAAGCCAGGAGGCGACACCATTCCTCTCCAGACTGTATTCCTGTTTCTCTTCTTGACTTCCCCTATCATTGGGACCCTCTTCAACTTGGAAGGTCACTTCATTTCGCTATTTTACACATTGCAAGTAGCTTCTGTCTCTGTGATCTCTTCCGCTAATTGGGTAGTTCCTCTTAGGACCTCCATTTTAAGGACCAAGCTCAGTCAAACCATGTCTTCATACCTCTCCAGGCTATACCACTGATCCCAAAGACTTTCTCCACTGTGTTCTTCCCTTTTCCCCTTTCCGCTTTTCAGTTTTCATTTATGTATTTTCTTCCTTTATTAGAATATAAACTCTTGAGGGTAGAGATTATTTTTCTTTCTGCTTGAATTTGGATTCTTAGTGTTCAACATAGTACCTTTTACATAGTAAATGCTTAATAAATCCTTGTTAACTTGATTTGATTTGATCCAGCACTACCGAAAAATTAAAAAAACCAAAAGCCTTATTTTTAAATTATGTAATTTTTAATATGGAAAACACTTTTTAAATCATGTAATCTAATCTATTTATTTTTAAAAATGGGGAAACTGGCTAAGAAAGGGGAAAGGATTTATCCAAGACCATTTGATATTTACTTGTAAGACCAGGACTAAATCTCAGTCTCCTGATTTGTAACCCAGGGTTCACATTTCTGTAGCACTTCAGTGTTTATAAAAATGCTCTTCTTATCACAGTCCAGTGATGTAGGCAATACAAATATAATTGTACCCATTTTAATAGTGAGAAAATTGAGGCTTAGAGAAAACAAATGACTTGGTCAATGCTTCAACCAATAATTATTAGAGTATGGATATGAGTCCAGATCTCCAGATTTAATGTCTAATGTTCTTTCTACTATACCCATCTTTTTCTTCTTTCTCTGTCTTGGATTCATCCTGGCCTGAGCCAGCTGGGAGGAGATCCAGTCATATAAGCTGCAGGTGATGTAAAGAGTTGATTGATATTGGGATGAATTTGGGAGTAAGTATGGGAAAAGCAGGCCGAGCTCTTTGGTCAGTCCTGCTGGAAAATTAGCCCTTTCCTTTTCAGGGGACAACTTCTGGGTGGAGTGAAGAATTCTACATCCAGGGAAGAACATGTGGTCAGAGAATTGAATTCATTCCATCTTCATTTGTTTGAGAAGAATTGTTCATTAGCACTTCCTTCTAGGAGAAAATCTTTTTATTAATAAGAAGAAATGGGTTACTTCTGCTTGACAACGATTTTGACCACTGAGGTGGAAAGAGAAAATGGTAATCTCTGAAGCCTTTCCCATTTTGGTGTGTGGGGGGGAGGATGGATGGGGATAGGCAGACATCAGCTGCTGGGAGTGCTGAGGCTGATCTCACAGGCTCTCTTTCTGTGCTGAAACTTTCCATTCCATGGTCTTATTTCTTAGGAAGAAAAAAACAAAACAAAATTGGTGTAACTGTCGTTTGTATTCTTTAACATACTAACTATGAAAAATGCTTTCCTATAATACTTTGTTTAATTCAAACCTATTGGCAGGAACATGCTATACATCTTTGTCAATGTAGGGGCAAAAGACTGGGCTGAATTAAATGGGGTCCTCGGATCTGGTCATATTTCTACCTCACTAGAACCTTTGTAATTCGTTTCTATGTTTGAGATTTCATGACCATAGTTAAGGAAAAAGGCACTTAATACGCAGCCTGTCTCAAATAGCTTTTGAAATCACATCTGTTTCCTATTATTAGGGAGAAACAGGCCACCAAAGGGCTGTAAATAAATGCAGAAGGGGAATCTTAGCCGTGGCAAATGGGGGGAGCAGGCTTTCTTTAGTGTTCTTAAGTGTTTGGACAACACTCTTTGGATGGAGATATGGTAGCAATTGTGTATGGGAGGGAAATCATCCTATGTGATTATCTTCTTTCTTATTCCCATGGAATAACATGCATTCATTGGAAATGGAAGCCCCACAGGAGGGATGACTCAAGAAAGGAAAGCTACTTCTGTAATGGGGATTATTAAAGCCAGATGCATTAGAGTTTGAATTTGTTTTCTAGTTCAATAAAGTTATCCAGTAGAAAGCTTAGCTTTCACTCAATTTATCATTAGCTGCCTATTAATTCCTAATAATACCAAGTCCTGTGGTATTATGGTAGACATTATGAGGGAGACAGGGGAGATAGGCAAGACAGAGTCATTGTCCTCAAGGAGGTTATAATACTATTATTGAAATAAAATTTGCATACAACAAATGATTAGAGCATACTGCAAAATATTATATAATCAAATGTGTGGAAGTCAGGAATCAGAATAAAGAAAGATTTGGAGTGAAAGAACATAGGTTTGAATGCTTGCTCTGCTATTTACAACCTGTCATATCTTTGGCACGGTTTTTCACCTGGTTGGGTCCCAATTTGCTCATCTCTAAAATGAGGGAGTTAGACTAGATATAATGATGCTTCCAAGTTTAAGGCCTTCAGACCATAATGAGATATTCTTATCTTAAAGAGTTCACAAACTAGCCAAGGAAACATCACATCAGTCCTGTGAAATGAACTCCTTAGATACATAAAGTACAGACTAAATTCATGACCTTTTAGTTATTTCCTTCTAGTTCTCAGTCTCTGATTGATCTAAAAATAGTGCAAGTATTATTATTATTATTATTATTTTCATTTTATAGACCAGGAAACTCAGGCTCCACCAGGAGAAGACGTGTTATGTGGCTTAAAATCATACAGTAAATGACAGCTGAGACTTGAACCCAGTTCTTTTGATTCCAATTTCTGTACTCTCTCTGATATGTCAGTTAAGTGTTTGACTCTGAGGCACTGAATCTAAATGCAAAGTATGTGATAGATTAATGGATTTTCAGAGTTGGAAGGAACCCAGAGATCATCTTGTTTCAATCTGTCTTTTTTTTTTGACAAAGGAGAAAAATGATAACTAAAGAAGCAGCATGACTGTCATAGGAAGAGTTAGTGGCAGAATCAGGACTAGAAGTCAGGTTTCCTGGTTCCCTATTTAGTTCTATTGTCCTTATGGTTAATGCAAAAATACTGCCTCAGAAGAACAATAGTTTGCTTTCTATCTGTCTGAAGCTAATGTCTAGTATCCAATAGCTGTGACAGGACAGGAACCATCATTCATTCAACACACATTCATTAGGTACTTACAATGCAAAGAACATATAATTAACACTGGGAAAGATGCATAGTTTAGATTTGAGGTACTTACTGCATTCAAGGAGCTTACAATCTAGTAGCAGGTAAGACACCAGCACAGGTAATTATGATACACAATATTACTAAAATGTTTGAAAGGCCCAAAGGAAAATGTTGTGTGAGGTGTGAAGAAGAATAAGAAAGAAAAGAAAGAGAAAAAGAAGGAGGAAAAGAAGGAAAAGGAAGAGGAGGAGGAGGAAGAAGAGGATATTTTAGCTAAAAATAAAGATTCCCCCTTAATTGAATCCCTAGCCTTTGGAAGCTCGTGATCTAACAACCTTCTCAGTTCAGCTGTCACAATTATGAGCATTCTTAAAGCCACAGAGACTTCTTGTTCTAGTGAAAAATCCTGAGAGAGCATTTGGAATTTGAACTGAGATAACAGTGATGTATCTTTCCAAAGATGGTTTCCTGGGATGATAAGAGGGGATTTCCCATATTTCTTACATGCCCTCAAAGACCAAGTACTAGTGAATTTTCTGCTTTTATTTAGCAGCTCATGCTGGGAACTAGGTCCATTTTCTACCCAGTTCCCTTTTTGTTTGAAAACTTCTAATTCCCACTTGGTCACTTCTCTGTACAACTGAGAGTCTGAGTATAGTACTCAGAGAAAGTGACTATAATAAAATGATCTCGAATTCTTCCTGGAATCCAAATGCTAGAGGCCTCAGTAGGCTTATGGTTGGGTTCATGATTTTGAGAACTTAGAAGTTGGATTTAAGTTAGTACTGGAACTAGAAGTAGAAATTTATTTCTGTTTCTAAATCTATTATTCCATGACTAACCCATTTCATTCCATAGCACTATATCCCCTCCAGGGGACTTCCCATGTTAAGAGCTACAAAATTTATTTGGCATAAGTATAACTGATTGATTGAATAATAAGAGGCAGCATAAATAGTATATTGGATAGAGATAGTGAATTTGAAGATAGGAATACTAGATTTCAAGTCTTACTTTGGTTGTATAACTTTGTGCAAGTCACTTAATTTTAGTTCAGTGGCATCAAATTCCACTGTATATTGACTTAGAAAAGTATAAATTAACATTATTTTTACTGTATTATATTTTTATTCTTCTAATTTCCTAATTGCATTTTTTTTTTGCTAAGGCAACTGAGGTTAAGTGACTTACCTAGGGTCACAAAGCTAGGAAGTGTTAAGGGTCTGAGGACAAATTTGAACTCAAGCCCTCCTGACTTCAAGGCTGGTGCTCTAACCACTGCACCACCTAGCTGCCCTTCCTAATTGCATTTTAATCTGGTTTGGGGCTTTCTTTGGGAGTTTTATACCTGTCATCTATTCTAGGTAACTCTATAAGATTATAAATCATAAAGAAAGTGCTAATCTGAATTGGTAAAGGAAATTCACTAGGTCAATGAAGAGAATTATTCTATATTGCTATCAGAATTAGTCTGTTCTTGTCCTTAAGGGACAAGGCTTGGGATGACTTTTAATAATCTAAGTATAATAGATATATTTCCTGTATTTATTGATTTTTAGTTTTTAATTATCTTGGAATTCCCGGATGTCCTTCATGTATTTAATCTTCCCTAGATAGACGGACAGATTAAAATCCTTGGAGTTATTATAAACATCTTCCAAGATGCTCTGTGATGATCTGGGACTTGGTACAATAAACATAATATCATTCTCAAACTGGAGGATTCCTGGAGGAATTCCCAGAAGAAATTTCTTCTAAACCATTTCAGCATTCACAGGAATCCTTCTTCAGCCTGGGATTCCTCATTGAATCTCTTCCATTGCCTATACCTATCTCAGTTTAGTCTTTGACTGATAAAAATGATCAGATGGTCACTGATCAGAGATATTTCTTTTGTTATGTCATCTAATGAATTTTAGACAGTCTTTATGTATGAATAGTCAAATTTTCTAGAGAACAGGGAAAAGAGTCACAAAGAACAGATAGATGTTAAAGCAAATGGGAAAAGTGTATGTGTGTGTGTATGTATGTATGTGTGTGTGTGTGTGTGTGTGTGTGTGTGTGTGTGTGTGTAGATAGGAACTCAAACATTCATTCTCTTTTTAAAAATTTTTTTATTAATTTTATAATTATAACATTTTTTGACGGTACATATGCATAGGTAATTTTTTTTTTTTACAACATTATCCCTTGTACTCCCTTCTGTTCTGAATTTTGCCCTCCTTCCCTCCACTCCCTCCCCTAGATGGCAGGCATTCCCATACATATTAAATATGCCAAACATTCATTCTCAAAGAGGAATCCAATCATTCTTCATCACTGGGAATATCTTTATGACTAGTTTTCCAAGGGGACTCCTTTGAATGTTACAACAATCATTGGGTTTTAATAAGTTCTGCTATTTCTGTTAAAATACTCAAACTCATTACATGCTTACATTTAAACAATAATAACTAATTTCTATATAGTGCTTAAAGATTAACAGAAAATATGTGATTTGAATTTACCACCACCACTAATAAGGGGGCTACATTATGATTTAAATTAAAATTTGATTCAATTTCTTCTGGGCTTTAAGGTTTACAAAATTTTTTTTTCCTTAAAAAATCTATAAATTAGGCATTGCACTTTTTTTTTAAATAGATAAGGAAACTCAGGTCCAAAAAGATTAAATGATTTGTTCAAGATATAACTGCAAATCAAGGTTGTTGAATCATAGATATATAACTGGAAGTGACCTTTTGGTCTTTCTATTTTACAGATGAGTAAACTAAGGCCAACAGAGATTAAGTCACTTGTTTAAAATCTCATGCATAGTAAATTTTAGAGCCAAGATTTAAAATTCATTCTCTCATTTCTAAATCCAATTTTCTTTTTATTTTCTGGATATTTTATAAAGAATTCAGTCATTTTGATTATAAAACTCAAGGATGACTCCAAGGACAACATGTTATTTAAATATGCTCTTCATAGTATTATAGACTTTGAGCTGGAAGGGACCTCAAAGGTTTTATATCTCAATTCATGGATAAAGAAATCTGAGGCCAGAGAAATTAAGAGATGCTTAGCCAAGATTACCTGATTCAAATAGCTCCTGATGAGTCAGGTTGGTAAATGGCATTTTTTCTGAAGTTGAATTGTTTTTTTAGGTATGCTTTTTTCCATGAATTATGATTTTTGTGGGGACTAAAAAAATTAAATCCATTTCATAGCATCACAGACTTAGAAAGGGAAGGAACTTTAGGTTTCCTAGTCCAAACTTTTCACTTTAGTGATGAAAAAACTACACTCTAGAGAGGCTTGCATAAAGGTCACACAGGTGCTCACAATGCAGAGCTGAACCTAAGGAATATGATTGTAATTCTGACTCTTGAGAGTCTTCCTTTTCTATTGTAGCAACTTGCCTCCAGAGTATTTAACTGTTATATTTTCCATATTGTGTATGGCAAGGAACTTCAGGATTCCAAATAGAAAATGAGGCTCTCTTAAAATGCAACCAGTGGTGCCGGTGGCGGTGGAGGTAAGGTGAGGGAGCCAATCAATCCAATCAGTAATTGCACTGATACCTCTGTTGTTTATAGATTAGAAATAAGGAAGATTAATCCATCAGTAGTACCTAGAGATCAATAACAGAAGGAAGAAAGGGGGTAGGGATAGAAACTATAGGAGCAGTCACCAACAAGATCCTCCTCAAAAAAAATAAAAGAAAAGATAAAGAAAAGGAAAAAATCCAGTCTAGAAAAGCAATCAAATACCACTTAAGCAGTGACAAGACAAACATTCCCCTTATACAAAATATTTTCCATTGTGGAGTGTGGCTGTTGCCAGGAACTTCTCAGGGGCTGCTGTTAGAAGCCTGGTGTGGGAAAACCAGCATGTAATTTTGTTTTGAAACTATCCTATTTTTACTCCATCATAGAATGTTAGAGCTGAAAGGCACCTGAGCCCATAAAATGTTAGAATGTAGAATGTGAAAACTAGAACCCTCTTAGAAGAAATCTTTCATTTTACAAATGAGGAACAGATTTTTAAATGTTTCAAAATGTTCAATAGGAAACAGTTTGGGCCATGAAGGATCTCAGTCCCAAAAACTTCAGAAGTGGAAAGACTCAGATAAAGTATAGTCTTAAGCTTCCACTACAAATTAACTTTCATGGTAGTCTCAAAGGAGAAAGGAATTGAGTTACACATAGCTACTAGAAAAAACCTTCAGTTGGGGGCAAAATGAACATCAAAAGGGGTCCGTATTGTAGCAAATTAGTATACCTGACCTTGTATTTCATTGTGTTTTAGTGGGCTATCATACTTATAGAATAGAGAAAGTAAAAATCTCCCAGCAGGATAGGTTCAGGGACTATTAGATGTCCACCAGGAATGGTTAGATATAGGACTAATTAAGGGTCTGACTATAATGCTTTCTGTAAATAGCTAATTATAGACTTTAGACATACCTGAAGTTTAAAAAGTGGCAAAGTTTCAAATGGCTGCTGCTCAAAAGCTGTGAAGAAGCTCTATTGACTATGATTAGCAGGGGAAGACAATTCCCTAAGTGAAAGTTTAGAGGAAGTTCTACTTATCCTTGGGAAGAACCCTGAAGGAGGATTATATCATGTAACAATTGATAATAGTTTATCTAGTGAGAGAATATACATATACTTAGACATTTGTATTTCTTTAAATCTTGTACTGTAGTGAATCTCTTAGCTTTTCTAACTTGAAACTAGAGCTGTCACTTCAGGAGCTGAGTATATTGTATCCACTGCCTTTTTGTATGCTGGCATGTGGCTGACCCAGTTTAGGACTGAGGGGGCTGTCTTTCAAGAAGGTGGGGGGAAAGATTAGTATCCCTTTCTTCAAACTCATTTATTTGTTTTCCCCACTCTATCATCTCATTGATGATTTACCTAATTACTTTTAAATCTAGT
The DNA here is from genome assembly GCF_048593235.1 of Sminthopsis crassicaudata. Taxonomy (NCBI): domain Eukaryota; kingdom Metazoa; phylum Chordata; class Mammalia; order Dasyuromorphia; family Dasyuridae; genus Sminthopsis; species Sminthopsis crassicaudata. The sequence goes on along the minus strand of NC_133618.1, from coordinate 461,229,294 downwards.
ATTTCCCCCAAAAGGGGAGGAGGGAATAAAAAAAAAAAAAGATACTCAATGTGCAATATGAATCAGGTATGGAGAAAGTAATTTATTCCTACGTAGAAAAGAAATGCTAAACATAGATCACACACGAGCATACATTAACAGAATGAATTAAACAAGATCCAGTAACTGAACTTATTATTTGTTACAATTTGCTGGGAGGCTTATCAGAACATAAAATAATTGGTAGTATTGTTAATTAGGCATTTTACATTTCACTTAGATCTGGTACTCTTTTTACAAGTGGGCTGATAAAATGACCAGTCTTAGGACAGTCCTTTTCTTATTGGTAATCCTTGTTTCCAAGAACTCTGTAGTAATGCCAGGGGCTCCTTCTATCTTTCTCTCTCCCTAATCCAACTTCCATTCGTTTCCTACCTTCAAAATGAACTCTAATCATCTTGAACTCATAAAGTTACCTCTCAGCCTGGACATGTCCTACTGGGGATAATCTGAAATAAGGAAAAAGATAAACACAAGATGCTTAGTTGTGACCCTCTTTATCGCTTCCATTTGGGAAAAGTAGACCTATTAAGGTAGTGAAGGACACATCTTTCTCCATTCTTTATTGGAGTCACTTGAGGCTACCTGGAAAGTTGCAGTTAAGAGAGCCCTAGAAAGAGGTTTTTCTCTTTTCAATTACTGCAGCACCCTGCCTCTCTGGCATTGTCATGGGGTGGGAATGCAGGGCAAGCACGTCATCACTCAGGGTTTATGATTTCAAAATAGAGACCATCTCTTATATAGCTAGAAACAACCTAAGAGTTTGCCATAATAATGAGTGCAAAGGAATATTTTTGAATGTTCTATGTATATCAAGAGCAGAGGGAGGTGGCTCCTGATATACTCATACAATTTAAGTGGTATATGTATTTACATTTTATTGTCAAAAAATTGTCACCTTGGTCTTGTGTTCCAGATATGTCCATGAACCCACTTCTACAAGGTCGTGCCATTCAATGTGATGTTCATATTATTCTTTTTTAATTCTGGGTTATCTCATGGAACACAACATATACTCAAGCCATCAGGTATGGAAGTTTTCCACACTGAGAAACAGCAACTATACATAGCCACACATTGGTTGTTCATTCATTTTAATCATGTTTGACTCTTTGTGACCTCATTTGGGGTTTTCTTGACAAAGATACCGGAGTGGTTTGATTTTCCTTCTCCAGCTCATTATACAGATGAGAAAACCGAGGCAGAGTTCAATGACTTGTCCAGGATCACATAGCTGGCTGAATTTGAACTTAGAAAGAAGTCTTAGAGAAGACTCCTGTTTCCTGACTCCAGGCCTGGCACTCTAACCACTGTACCACCTAGTTGCCCATAGCCACACTGCTACTCCACAGATTTTCTTTCAGGATCCTAGGGTATGGAAAGAGGCTGATCCATTCTTACTGCCCACCATTATAGCTCCAGAGGTTCCCCCCCCCAGTATATTTCTCATTGACCTAAAATTAGGTACAATGACACCACTGACTCTTAAGCACGAATTATTGATAAGACAAGAGCAACAATAGTCATAACATTTATTCAATAGAAGGCAAGATCCAGAATAATCAAAATATAATTTCACCCCATAAATCTGGGTCATAATCTCCCACAAATGCTACCGTATTGATGGTATAGAGTAGACACATACAGAAGTTGAGCAGTAGTGAACATGCATATCTGTGACAACTCTCAAGTCTGACCAGCAGTTTTTGATGCCCTTGTTCTCTTTAAAGAATAGTTTGTACCGCACATTACTTGTAAGTAAAAACACTTTTATGTTATCTGCTTTCTGTCTGATCCTCACAGCTCTCCTTTTGGGTAAGGTTGCTTCTCTGTTATTCTCAACCTGCTGACACAGTGACTTACTCTTTTAGCACACAGCCACCATTGACAGAGTATGGAGAAAGTGTTATGTTCTTCAGTGACAAGTTCTTTCAATCTGGAGAACAGTTAAGATCTAAAGAGCTGCAAATAAAAGGGTACTTTGTCTAATAGGCTCTCAGCAAATCTAGGCATCTTCTCACAGCAAAGCAGATGCAAAGCCTGTTTTTACTCCCTCTAATTTTTCTCTCAAACAGGAAAGAACAGTGTAGGGCAACACAGTCATCTCTAAGAGATTTTCCTTCCCTCAGCCTATAAATGTCATTAGAGAACAATAAGTTCAAATAGCTCTTCCCACGGCAGCAGGATTCAGGTTATCTCCGCGCAGCTTCAGAGCCACAGCAGCAGGATTCAGGTTATCTCCCAGAAGCTTCAGGGCCTATCAGGCTTCAGTCAGCTTTTCCAGCTGAGTCAGCTCCTGTCAACTTGCTGTATTCTATCTTCTGCAGGCAGCTTTCTCATCACCTTTTGTGCCCTCTATCCCCAACTCCTTCTGTGTTTAGCTTCCTTCTCTTTTCTTTTTGTTTTCCCTCCCTCCCTTTCTGCTGGTTTCTTCCTATACTTTCTCTGTGACTCCTACTGCCATAAACCAGTGCTTCCTTATAAGCAGGAAATTCATCTATACCATGTGTAAAACTCAACAATTCCATCTTCCTGTCAATTGCCTCCAAAAGTTCCATTTAAGAAATTTATAGCTTTTATTTTTCAAAATACATGTAAAGATAATTTTCAACATTCATCCCTGTAAAACTTTGTGTTCCAAATTTTTCTCCCTTCCTCCTCACTTTCCCCCTCTCCTAGATAGGAAGTAATCCAGTATAGGCTAAACATGTGCAATTCTTCTAAACATATTTCCACATTTATCATTCTGTACAAGAAAAATAAGATCAAAAGGGGGAAAACGAGGAAAAATACACAAACAAGAAAACAACAACAATAAAAAGATGAAAATGCTATGTGGTGATTCACATTCAGTTTCAATAGTCCTCTCTCTGGATGGAGATGGTTTTCTCTATCACGAGTCTATTGGAATTTGTCTGAAACACTTCATTGTCCAACAATCCTTTTACAAACTTTCTATAGTCTCCAAACAGTTGTTTGATTTTAAATTTCTGGGTTGAAACCTTTAAAACCCTGAAAAAGTTACATCCAAATAAGTTGAGGAACCACAAAACCTTGCAGCTATTATTAGATCAATTATTGCTCTGCTTTTAAACAAATTTTCTCCTTAAATTGAAATAAGGGACAGTTTTATATCTGATCCTCAGAAAAGGCTGAGTTCTTCATAAGAACTGCTCTGGGAGGTTATTTTTGTCAAGTTGGTTTTTATCAAATTTCCTTGCACAGATGTTCTGTATTTGCCCCTTCTAGCATACATTCAATAGTGTAGTCCCTTACATTCTTCTGAATCAAATACTTTTTAAATAATAAGCATGGGATGTTGTATCCTCTACTTTTTATACAGTTGTATGCCAATAAAGATTGCTTTCTTCACCAAGATAGCTTTCATGTATATGTCAGAATCGTACAATAGCTCTTAAAATATATAGCAGGAAAGGTAGACTTGTTGGACTAGTAATTATCAAGTTAGTTGTAAAACAGGGCTATGCATGCTAACCAAAAGTATTAGCCACCATCATGTAGGAAGTAAAAGCCAAGGAGGGATTACAGATACTGAAATCTTCCAGATGCTCCTGTTTCAGATAACATTATACTAATTGCATAAAGTCCTGGAAAACTCCAGGACTTCCTGGAAGAGTTCCATAACCATTCAAAAGAGTTTGGTATAACTACCCACACAGGAAAATGAAGTGTGTGGAGAATGCTTATTGTCCAGATCATAATAGGCAGTTAGATGGAGAATCATTAGATCTTGTTAATCAATATCCAATATATCAATATCCAGTAATTTGGACAGTCTGTGTGTTCCATTGGATTCTGTTTAAAAAAAAGCAAGGATGGTCTCTACTACATTGGGTGGATACTTTGTGGCAAATACAAATACAAGAGCAAAAGTTACAAAGAATGGCAGGCATGTAAGAACTAAGAAATAATATAAGTAATTGTATGATCACAGATGCATTGGAATATTTGAATGTATGTGGTTGTTTTAGTGAAATGCTTCTTAATTTTTATGTTAAAAAGGAATATATAGAAGTTTAGTTTAGTATTTCATCTTGCCTTCCGTAATTTTCCACATTTGGGGATAGTATGTTCTATCATTTAAAAAATGATAGTTTATCTATTGAAAATATATAGCAACAACAGAAATATAAACATTATCCTCACCCCATCTGTATAGTCCTTATTGCCACTTCAGTCCCTTGAGAGAGTAGGCTCAAACTTAAAGTGATTGATATCAACATTCACTCCATCAATTTTATTTCCCAATGTGGCAAAGGTGATGCTGAATGGCTCTTTCTCCCTCTTGGCTCCCATTTTGATCATCTTCTATACTAAGTGAAACTGTTCAGTTGGATCTTTGCCTTTCACCACTTCAGTTATCCAAAAAAAAAATCTGACCTTGACTTTGGCTCTCAAACCTTTGAGAAGTTCTGTGGAGGCTCACAAGGTTATAGACTAGTTTAATATTCCTTCATCTATAAGTAGGAAAGAACAAATGTAAAGAAAAAACAATAGGAGCCACTATTGAGGTGCTGTATATTTGTTGGTGACTCAGGGTGCTCATATATGGGGGAAATGAGGTAGACAGAGACTCAAATCCATGTTTAAACACTAAATAGTCGACCCTGGGTGAGTCATTTAATTTCTGTCTGCCTGGGTTTCTTCAACTGTAAAGTGGAGATAATAATATCTACTTCCCAAGGTTTTTGTGAGGATTAAATGAGACAGTATTTATGAAGTGCTTAGCATAGTATCTGACACAGGATAGATGCTTACTAAAATCTTGTTCTTCCCCATTCTTTGACTCGAGATCCAACATTCTCTCCACTTCATTTTTTTGGGATTAATAAATATGTGATATGGCACAGAGATGAAAGCTTGGGAAATGTGGCCAATAACCTTTAGCTCTAACCATCATTATTTTTTCTAATAATAGATTTTTATTTTCAAAATACATACAAATACAGCTTTCAACATTCACCATTGCAAAACCTTGTGTTCCAAATTTTTCTCCCTCTCTTCTCACCTCCTTCCCTCGAAAAAGCAAAGAAAAACAAAGAAAATCCATATTTAGTCCTCATAGTTCTCTTTCTGGATGCAGATGGTTTTCTCCATCATAAATCTTTTAGAATTGGCCTGAATCACCTCAAAGTGGAAAAGACCAACATCCATTAGTGTTGATCATCACATAATTTTGTTGTTGCTGTGTACAGTTGTTTTCTTGGTTCTACTCACTTCATTTAGCATAAGTTCATGTAAATCTTTCCAAGCCTCTCTGAAATCATCCTATTGATCATTTCTTTTAGAACAATAATATTCCATAGCATCCATATACCATAATCTATTCAACCATTCCCCAACTGATGGGTATCCACTCAATTTACAATTCCTTGCTACTACAAAAAGGGCACATGTGTATCCTTTCCCCCTTTTTATGATTTCTTTGGGATACCAACACTGTTGGATCAAAGGTATGTACATTTTGATAGCCCTTTGGGCATAGTTCCAAACTGCTTTCCAGAATGGTTGGATCAGTTCACAACTCCACCAACAATGTGTTAGTGTACCAGTTTTCCCACATTCCCTCCAACATTTATCATTATCTTTTCCTGTCATCTTAGCTAATCTGAAAGGTGTGTAGTGGTATCTCAGAGTTATCTTAATTTGCATTTCTCTAATTCATAGTAATTTAGAACATTTTTTCATATGACTAGAAATGTTTTTAATTTCTTCATATGAAAATGAATCCTAGAATGTAAATTTTTTCTCAGTTTTTTGTTTCCTTTCTAATTTTGTTTGCATTGGTTTGTTTTTAACTTAATATGATCAGAATTATCCATTTTGTATCCATAATGTCCTCTAGTTCTTCTTTGGCCATAAATTTCTTTCTTTTTCACAGATTTGAGAGGTAGACTGTTCCCTTGTTCTCATAATTTGCTTATAGTATCATCCTTTATGTCTAAATCATATATCCATTTTGACCTTTTCTTGGTATAGGGTGTTAGGTGATTAATACTTAGTTTCTGCCATATAATTTTCCAATTTCCCCAGAGATTTTTGCCAGATAGTGAGCTCTTGTCCAAGAAACTGGTGTCTTTGGAGTTTGGAGTTTGTCAAACACTAGATTGCTATAGTCATTGACTAAAATAATTCCCACTATTTATAAAGATGTACAAGGGGCAAGTGTGGAAATGTTCCAACATAAGAAAACTCCAAAAATTTGTGACTATATGACAGGACTAGGGATTTGTTATTTATTTGGTCACTCTACTCTTTCCACACTGGGCACCAGCCAAGATCCAAGGACCCTCATGAGACTTCTATTCTGGGGAAGATATTCTATTCAACATTAGGTTGAGCCCTTGCATTAGAATTAACATAGCTTGTGATTGGAGGGTGAATATTTCAAATAGGCTGATCTGTAAAATGAGCTGGAGATGGAAATGGCAAACCACTGTAGTATAATTGCCAAGAAAACCTCAAATGAGGTAACAAAGAGTCGGACACAACTGAAAAATGACTGAACACCTATTCAAATATGACTTACTCTGATAATCAGCCAGGCTGAGGAATCTCTGTCTTGACAACCAAGCAGGACTTTCTCTCTTTGTTTGCTATCTTCCCTGTCCCCTTTTGTATTTCTTGTTCGGGGATTGATAAATCAAATCTACTTTATCATCACTTAATTCAGATTCTTTGTCACTCTGATTTATAAATTGTCTTGATCAATCCTTCCCTAGTTTCTACTCTCGATTCCCTCATACTAATATATACTATCTGAGTTAACCAGTTCGAAGCAGCTAGGTGATGCAGTAGCTAACATGCTAGATTGTTGTGGGAATAAAATGAAATAATATTTGTAAATGCTAGTGATTGTGATTTTGATGATATCAGTCCTATTGTTCACTTGTTTACTTTATTCTTTTGTGTTCCCTTCTAGATTCCCCATCTTATTAACTTACAATTTACTCTTTATGTTAGACATTCATTTGTTTTTCTAAGAAATCATTTTGGTTTTGTTCTGTATTTAATTTTCTATGTGCATATTGTTTTTCCACAGGAGAATGAAAACTCCTGAAGTGCATGGATCCTATTGTTTTTTATCTTTGTATCTCCAGTACCTAAGATGGTGCCTAATGCAATAGGAATTTGATAAATGCTTGTTGAATTGACTTGAGTAGCACAGATCTTTAGGAGACAAGAATTGAATGGGTGGGTGGAGGGAGGGAGGAAAGAGGGATGGCTTTGGGTTTATACTATTAAGAAGCTTTCAATTCCTTATCATGTATGTCTAATTTGAGGTAGGATTAAAGTGTTTAAGATTATAGTTGGATTAGGAGAATAAGTTTCAACTCCTACCTCTATCATTTGTTAGCTGTGTGATTTTAAGCAAGTTATTTGTCTTAGCCTCAATTTACTCATTTATCAAATGAATGAAAAATAGCAAATGCCTTAAAGGGCCTCTCTGAGGTTCAAAATAAATCAAATACAGCACGCTTTGTGGATCTTTTAAAAATAATATTTTATTTTTCCAATTGCATGTAAAGATAGTTTTCAACATTCTTTTTTCTAAAATTTTGAGTTCCAAATTTTTTCTTTCTCTCTCCTTTACCTTCCCCTCTCCAAGACAGCAAAACCATCTGATGGAATCATTTTAAACATATTTCCATATTAGTCTGGTTGTGAAAGAAAAATAAGGACAAAAGGAGAAAACCACAAGAAAGAAAAGGCTAACAAAAAAGGGTGAAAATAGTATGCTTTGATCCACATTCAGTCTCCATAGTTCTCTCACTAGGATGTGCTGACATTTTCCATCCCAAATCTATTACAATTGTCTTGAATTAATATCTTTCTAAGAAGAGTCAAGTCTATTATAGTTGATCATCACACAATCTCGCTCCTACTGTGTATAATGTTCTCTCTGTTCTGCTCATTTCACTCAACATTAGTTCATATAAGTCTTTTCAGGCTTTTCTGAAATCAGCTGCTCATCATTTCTTATAGAAATATAATATTTAATTACGTTCATATACCACAACTTATTCAGCCATTCTTCAACTGATGGCATCCACTAAATTTACAGTTCCTTGCTACCACAAAAAGAACTGCTACAAACATTTTTGTACATGTGTATCTTCTTCCCTCTTTTATAATCTCTTTAGGATATAGACCCAGTAGTGACACTATCATAGCAAAGGGTATGCACAGTTTTATAGTACTTTGGGTACAATTCCAAATTGCTCTCCAGAATGGCAGGATCAATTTACATCTCCACTAACAATCATACTTTGTGGATATTAAAATGCTATATAAATGATAACTAACATTAGTAATTATTTAGTGTAAATATTTTTGAAGGATAGTGTTGGAAATCTTTTTTGGTAATCCTTTCTGCTTCTTAGCATAGAACTTGAGTAATATACTTGCATAGACATAGAAACTTTGACTATCTACCCAAATAATCAGATATTTTATTTGATTCTCTGATGAAGTCTCTGTAGGTATATATTTAGGTTTGTAGCAGAATGAAGAACAATCCTTATAAGGGGGACAGATGTTCAAATGCAAAATAGTCTAAGATGCTGGGATACTATTGATTTTGTGTTTCCCTAACTCAGGATAAAACTAATACCTGAAGCAAGAAAAAAGAGAATGATCAGCTCAGACCATAACAATGTTAATCTTTGTTATAGTGGAAAGAATATTGAACTGGGGAGTCAGAATTCATAGATCCTAGTTTCAGTTTTACAAATTTGCTTACTGTGTGACCTTAAGCAGCTCATTTTACCTTAGGTCTTAGGTAAACTAATGCAAGGGTTACATGATCTGTAAGATCCTTTGTAGTCTTGACATTTTATGTTCTAAGGGCTCTTGTAGATCAAATTTATGTTCTATAGTCTATTCCAGTTCTAACATGCTATATTCTGAGATCTCTTTCAACTTACACAGTGTATATTCTATGTCCTGACATATTGTTCTAAGGTGCCTTCCAGCTCTAATATTCTAGAATTTATGTTCAAAAATATGGTTTTAAGATTTCTTCTAGTTCTCACGTTAAGAATTTTATGATTCTTGCAGTAGCTGAGGCTGCTGTGCTGAGAAGTACTGAATTTCTCATAGAATAAGCTTCATAACACTAGACTTTTTAGGTCTCATTCCTCTTTGAGTAGCCAAGATTTCAAAGGGCTAAAATATCAACTCCTTTTCCGTCACCCTTCACCCCTTTGCTAGAGTTTTGCTGAGCCATGAAAAATGAAGATGTATTGATTTGAAAGCTGCATACTGTCTGTATTGTTCTTGGGTCTGTGTGCCCAGAATAATTATTTAACTCACAAGGTCTTAGAAAGTAGCTGGAAGAGTATTAAAACCAACTCTCATTTTACAGATCAGGAAATTGAGGCTCAGAGAAACAAGCAATACCACTGTTCTCTCATAGTTGCTATCTTGGGTCTCTTTATTTCTATCTCAAAACAAAGTGTCATGTTTATTAATCACACAAGAAAATTCTAACTTCATCTGCTTCCATAGTAAGAAGAGCATGGGATGGGGTAGCATTTTGTGGATTAGATATTTTCTTCATAACTCTGGAGGAAGAAAATAAAAATAAATTTGTGGAAGCCATAGGGAAGGAGGTTTTACCTCTGTATCATGGTGTAGTGGACAAAAGCATTAGATTTAACATTAGAACATATGGTTCCCAACCCATCTCTGTTGTATCAGTGTTCATTTTATGTCCAATTCACTAATCTTTATGGACCTCAGTTTCCTCTACTGTAAATTGATAGGATTGGACTACATTAGGTGTTCTCAATCTTTTGAGTATGTCATGGCCCCCTCTGGAAGATTGTTGAAGCCTTAAAATAATGTTTTTAAATGCATGAAATAAAATCCATGGAGTTATAATGAAAACCCATAACTTGGTTATAAATTTTTTTTCAATAATTTTCTTCATTTATTTTTATTATCAAATTAAATTACATTTGATACAAAATATAATTATCAAAATTATATTTATCATTTTACCTCTATATTTTATACAGTAACCCTCAAAACAGATACTTACACAACATAAAAATAAAAAAATCCTTAAGCAAAGTGAAACTTTTTTGCAAATTGTTTTTTCTCAGTAGTCATATTAGTTCCAAATACCATGGCTTTGGGATAAGCAATGGAAAACCAGGACATAAAATTAACAAGAGACAGAAAGTAGTATTAAATAATGCACTTTTCTTTTTTTTTAATTTTATTTATTTATAATTTTTTTTACAGTATATATACATGAGTAATTTTTTTTTATAATATCCCTTGTATTCATTTTTCCAAATTATCCCCTCCCTCCCTCTACTCCCTCCCCTTGATGACAGGAAATCCCATACATTTTTACATGTGTTACAATATAACCTAGATACAATATATGTGTGTAAATACCATTTTCTTGTTGCACATTAAGTATTGGATTCCAAAGGTATAAGTAACCTGGGTAGATAGACAGTAGTGCTAACAATTTACATTCACTTTCCAGTGTTCCTTCTCTGGGTGTAGTTGTTTCTGTCCATCATTGATCAACTGGAAGTGAGTTGGATCTTCTTTATGTTGAAGATTTCCACTTCCATCAGAATACATCTTCAGACAACATTGAAGTGTACAGAGATCTTCTGGTTCTATTCATTTCACTCAGCATCAGTTGATGTAAGTCTCTCCAAGCCTCTCTGTATTCCTCCTGCTGATCATTTCTATAAAAATATTTTTAAAAACCAAGGTAAATGACTCCTGGACAAGATGATTTCTAAAATCTTTTATAGGTATAATGATAACTATATATGTTCTCTCATGACACATTTCTGAAACTGAAGGGGCTACCTCCATGAAATACTGAATTCCCTATCAGGAAACATATTCCAGCAAAGGCTGTATGTCCGCTTATTCAAATACATTAAAAGGAGTCCATGTATTAAGCAGATCATTGGACTAGATGACCCTTTTCCTTAGATGATCCTTTTTCTTCCAACTCCATATACACATTCATATATACATTTCCTCTAGCAATTTAATCATTGGTTATTTCTCTCCCTCTCCCTCTCTTTCCTGATCCCTTTCTCTCTCTTTTTCTTTCCCTTTTCCCTTTTCTCTCTGTCTTTTTCTATCTTTCTCTGTCTCTATCTCTCTCTTTCTCTTTCTTTCTCTCTCCCACTTCTTACTTTCTTCCCTCTTTTCCTTCCCTTTCCTTATTTGTTTCTCTGTCTGCATGTTTCTCACACGCATACGTATAAAAAGATCTTAAGAGATCTTAAAAGAAATCTTAAGATCTTAAAGATCTTAAGAGATCTTAAAAGAAATCTTAAGATCTTAAAGATCTTAAGAGATCTTAAAAGAAATCTTAAGATCTTAAAAGATCTTAAGAGATCTTAAAGGAAGGAAAGGGACCCACATGTGCAAAAATGTTTGTGGCAGCCCATTTTGTAGTGGCAAAGAACTGGAAACTGAGTGGACGCCCATCAACTGGAGAATGGTTGAATAAGTTATGGTATATGAAAGGTGTGCAATAGTATTTGTTCTGTAAGAAATGACTAGCAGGATGATTTCAGAGAGGTTTGGAGAGACTTACATGAACTGATGCTGAGTCAAATGAGCAGGACCAGGAGATCATTATATACTTCAACAACAATACTGTATGATGATCAATTCTATGGATCTGGGTCTCTTTATCAGTGAGAGGATGCAAACCAGTTCCAATTGTTTGGTGATGAAGAGAATCAGCTATACCCGCAGAGAGGATTGTGGGAGCTGAGTGTGGACCACAACGTAGCATTTTCACTCTTTCTATTGTTATTTGCTTGCATTTTATTTTGGTTCTCTTTTTTTCTGGTTTGATTTGATTATTCTTGTGCAGCACAATAATTATATAAATATGTATGCATACATTGGATTTAACATATATTTCTACCATGTTTAATATGCATTGGACTACTTGTCATCTAGGGGAGGGCATGGGGCAAGGGGGGGGAATTGGAACACAAGATTTTGCAAGGACTAAGGTTGAAGAATTGTCCATGCATATGTTTTTAAAAAATAAAAAGCTTTAATAAAAAAAATTAAAAGGAGTCCAAATGGTATAGTGGAAACTACAGTGGGCTCCAAGTAAAAGAAACTTGCTTCAAATCCTGGCTCTGCTCCACTACTGGATTTGGAATCTGGAAGATTCTCAGTTTCCTCATCTGCAAAATGATGAAATTATTCTAGATGCTTTCTAAATCTTATGATTTGGAAGACATTGTTATGAAAAAGAATGTTTTGTTCTGGGACCAAAAAACAAACTAGTTTTCAAGGACTTTTTATCTGATGAATTTTCCTGATAACACATTTCCCTATTAAGCTCCAATGAGTCAATTAATCAGTAAGCCTTTTTGTTGTTGTTCAGTCATTTTCTGTTATGTCCAACTCTCCATGACCCCATTTAGGGTTTTCTTGACAGAGATACTGGAGTGGTTTGCCATTTACTTCTCCAGCTCATTTTACAGAGGGGAAACTGAGACAAACAGGGTTAAGTCATTTGCCTAAGGTCACACAGCTAGTAAGTGTCTGAGGCCAGAGTTGAATTCAGGAAGATGAGTCTTTTTTACTTCAGGTCTGGCACTACTGCTGTGCCATGAAACTTTTATTAAATACTCATTTTTTGTCTGCTACTGGGAGTAAAAAAAAAAAACCCAATAGTCTCTGACCTCAAGGAGTTAACATTAGGTGAGAATAGACACCATGTACAAATATAATGATATACAAAATATGATCAAAATTTAATTTTTCAGTTTTGGGGATGAGCCACTAGGATATCATTAGACTTATACTTTGAAAAAAAACCTTGAGGAATCCAAAAGGTGAGTAGGAAACCAACCTATTCCAAGCATATGTAACATTGCCTGTGCAAAGGTACAGAGATAGAATGTGGGAAGATCATATATGAGGAATGTCAAGAAGGCCAGTCTAGCTAAACTTTAGGGTGCATGGAGAAAGATGGATGTACAATAATACTTAAAAGTCATTTGGAGCATGGTTATGATTGGTTACTTTAAAATCCAAATAAATGAGCTCGTATTTGATCTGAAAGGTAAGATGGGAGAAAGGAGAGAAAAGGAAGGAAGAAGGGAGGGAGGGAGAAAGGAGACAGAAGACAGACAGGCAAACAGGCCAGCAGAGAGAGAAATACAGAGAGAGAGAGAGAGACAGAGAGAGACAGAGAGAGAGAGAGAGAGAGAGAGAGAGAGAGAGAGAGAGAGAGAGAGAGAGAGAGAGAGAGAGAGAGAGAGAGAGAGAGAGAGAAAGAAAAGACTGACAATGACCAGAGATAGAGAAACAGACACACACACAGAGAAACAAAATTAAACACATAGAGAGAACCACAGATAGACAGACACAGAAAGAGACAGAGAGAGACAGAGACAGAGGCAGAAAAACAACAGGAGCAGATTAGCAGTGTACTTTTATTTATCATTTTAAGGATCACAATGTACTTTCTTCACAACAGGTAGACTTCTGAAGCTTGATGACTCATTTATAAAATGTCAATAATGCTCAATTTAAGTCACAGATTTGGAACGTGAGATTCAATCTGTGTTCTTTCAGAGTTTAAATCTAGTGCTCTTTTTCTTATGCCACATATTTATTTCCTAAAATTCCAAAGAGCCTTCACTGCAGTTTTTCTTAGTGAGTCTGTGCTTTTGCGAGTGCCCCTAGGGCTGCCTCCGGAGTAGGCAGAGACCAGCTGCTAACGAGAGCCCAGAAGGGCCTCTTTCATGGCTTGAGCCCTTGCTGGCTCTCAGTAGCAAATGGGGAAGACAGATGCCATCCGTCCTATAAACAGGATGGTGATGACCTCTTATAAATCATTAATAGGACTCAACTAAACATGAGTTGGTGAGGAAAGTAAAAACCTTTAGAGCTTGGATCTCTCTGGAGGGGAAATTGGTAACGGCTATGGGATGTGGTGGAAGGAATTCTAGAGACGAAGCCAGAGAACCAGGGTTCAAATTCCACTTCCATGAATTAGTGCTTGTTTGATCTTGGACAAGTCACTTCTTTTGAAATTTCATTTTCCGAATAGATTGAGCTAGAAGGCCTCTCTGCTCTCTTCCATTTTGAAAACCTGTGAACTCATGTTTCCATGACATCTGACATCCCTTCTCATCATGACTCTTTAAGATTTTGTGATTCTTTTTCCTCAACAGGCAAAGCAAGTTGAGTGGGTGGGTAGGGACAGAGGAGCTGGCCTCCCATCTGCCCAGGTTGAATGTGGAGATGATGTATGCAGATTGGGAGACCCAGTGGACCTGGAGGGGGAAGAGCCCCAGCAAATACACATATGGCACTGCTGCTTTACTGCTTAGTATAAAATGCCATCTGTGGTGCAGGGACCTCTGCAAGTAAGGAGGGCAATGCTTAACCCAGAAAACCATCAACAAAAGGGCCATAAAGTTCCCTGTTAATGTTGATGCCATACTCTCCTGGTTGGTGAGAAAAGCATCCCTCCTTCCTTTCTCTTCTACCCCCTCCAAACCTAACATGTGTTGTGGATGTGTTTCTAAGTTCTCTTTTTCCTATCTGGAATAAGGGCACTGTCATGGTCTCTGATCAGTCTGTGTGGATCTGCATACACGTGGGAGAGGATATGAGGGTCCTGAGGCACTGTTCTAAAATGCATCATTCAGGAGATATTTATCAAAGTCCTGCAGCATATGATCTCCTGGACACAATGTCTGACCTCCTGGACTTCATCATCCAGTAGGGGAGATAACACATGCAGCTGCAATATGAGACAAAATGGGATAGATTTCAAAGCTCGATGCTCTCCGTGACTCTTCCCTTTTCTTCATCTCTTAGGCAATTAGTTACTAAGTTCTGCTGTTGGTAGTCTGCATTATCTCTCATCCAATCAACCCCCTTCTCTCTAGGCAAAATGCCTTGTGCATGGTAGGTGAGTAATAAATGTTGAATTGGATTCTCATTGCTAACAACCAAGCACAAACCCTCATTACCACCCACCTGGATTATTGCAATAACCTCCTTAATAGGACTTCCAGCCTTCATTCTCTGACCCCTCCAATTCATCCTTCAAAACACTGCCAGGCTCATCTTCTTTATGCAAATATCTAGGTATGTCAATTCCTTGCTCAAAAAATCTTTCACAGATATTAACATTAAGAGTTTTTATAGGTTTTAGAGATCATGTAGTCCTACAACTTTATTTTCAGATTTGGAAACTGAGTCCAGAGAAATTAATTGATTTGCCTACTGGTTCCCTGTTGTCTCCTAAAATAGTTATTCAATTAATTAATAAGCATTTATTAAATGATTATTATGAATCAGATAAAGGAATTCAAAGGCAAATTAAACTGTATTTTCCTTCAAAGAGCTTGCATTCTATGGTACAAGATGTATACATGCAATGGTATGTGAATTACTTGGGACAAACAATATTTATGATATAATTGTATGAAACTATAATCAAGACTACACTTGGGGGAAAAAAGGGCTTTTTATCAGAAATTTGCTTAGTATCTAGTGAGGGGGGAATGTGATTTTATGATGAAGAATAATCAAAGAATACATGTCCAAATCTCATGAATTTAATGATATATTATGTAAGCCAAGTTTCAAGAAAAAAAATTAATATTTAAAGTTTTTAAGATATAAAATCAGGAGATTTATTGTATACTGATAACTTTTATTTAATTTTGTCCCACTTAATTTGCACATCAATAATAAGCATCTACACAATAAATATGAGACAATCATTAAGGGAGGAGGAAAGTGCTAAACAGTAGCTGAGGGACTCGAGAAAGATCTTATGTAGGAGGTGGTCATTGAGCTGAGCTTTCAGGGGAACAAGGGTTCTAAGAAGTGGAGATGAAGAGGGAGGGTATTCCAAGTAAAGAGGAAAGGCAAAGGCACAATGAAAGATGGAATGTCATTTTTAAAAAAAAAATTGCCAAGAGACCGCGTTAGTCGAACCACAGTAAGAAGAAAATAACTTATAATAATCCTTAAAAGATGAGTTGGATCTATATTGTGAAGGGTTCCAAATAAATGAATTAGTATTTGATCCTAGAGGTGATAAGGAGCTACAGTAGATTCCTGAGTGTGAAACTGATCAGACTTGTATTTTAGGAAAATTACTTCTACAGCTATGACAAGTTTATATTAGAGAAAAGAGAGGTTTAAGGCATGGAGACCAGTTAGAAGGTTATTGTAATACTTTAAATGAGTAGTAATGGAGGCTGAACTAGGGAAGGTAGAATTGACAATACTTGGCAACTGATGGAAATTTAGGTAAGAGAGAGATCTAGTTCCTTCACCTGGCATTTAAGGCCATCCATAATTAGGAAACACTCAACTTTTCCTTTTAAAAAGTTCTTTTTTTTAATAATACCTTATTTTCTCCATACTTATGTGCCAGGAAGATTTTTAGCATTCATTTTTACAAGGTTTTGAATTCCGATTTTTTTCCTCCCTCTATCCTTCCTTTCCTTTCTCTCTTCCAAAAACAATTTAATATAGTTTATACATGTGCTATGATGTAAAAATATGCTTCCATATTAGGTACAATTGTGAGAGGAGAAAGAAATCAAAAGAAAAAACACACAAAAGAATAAAGTAAATGAAAAAAGATGTTGTGATCTGCATTCTGAATCCATCAGTTGTTTATATGATTATGAATAGCATTTGACTTTGTGAGTACTTTGTACTTCTTGGATCATTGTGTTGCTGAGAAGAATTGGGTCAATCATAGTTGATTATCACATAATGTTGCTGATACGGTGTATAATATTTTCCTGCATCGATTTGTACAAGTCTTTTCAGGTTTTTCTGAAATTTTCCTGTTTATCATTTTTTGTTGCACCATAATGTTCCATTATATTCATATATCACAGCTTTTTCAGCCATTTCCCAATTGATAGGCATCCCCTCATTTTTACTATCTTTCTACCATGTAAAAATGGCTTTGAATATTTTTGTATATGTAGGTTTTCCCCCCTTTTTATGATCTCTTTTGGATACAGACCTAGTGGTATTACTGGGTCAGAGAGTATGCAGTTTGGTTAACCTTTGAGCATAGTTCCAAATTGTTCTCCAGAATGTTTGAATCAGTTCACTACTAACAACACATTAGTGTTCCATTTTCCACACATAACCTTCAACAATTATCACTCTCCTTTTTTGTCATATTGGCCAAGCTAATAGAGGTGAGGTGATACCTTGGAGTTGTTTTAATTTGCATTTCTTCAATCAAAAGTGATTTAGAGCACTTCTTCAAGTGCCTGTAAATAACTTTAATTTCTTCATGTGAAAAACTGCTTTTTCATATCCTTTGACCATTTATCAATTGGGGAATGGCTTGTATTCTTATAAATTTGACTCAGTTTTCTATATATTTGAGAAATGAGGCCTTTATAAGAGACACTTGCTGTAAAAATTGTTTCCCAGCTTTATGCTTTCCTTTTAATCTTGTTTGCATTGATTTTGTTTTTTAATTTAATATAACCAAAATTATCTATTTTGCATTTTAATGCTCTTTCCCTTGTATGATCATGAATTTTTCCCTTCCCATTGGCCAGACAAGTAGACTATCTTTGTCCTAATTTGCTTATATTCTTACCCTTTATGTGGAAATCATACCTTCACTTTGAAATTATCTTATACAATATGAGATCTTGGTCTATATCTAGCTTATGTCTTATTATTTTCCAAGTTTTCCAGCAATTTTTATCAAATAGTGAGTTTTTATTATCAAAACTGGGGTCTTTGGGTTTATCAAACATTACTTTTGTCATTGACTACTATGTCTTGATTACCAAGCCTATTTTACTTATCTACCACTCTCTTTCTTAGCTAGTACTTTCTTTTTGGATTTAGCATTTCATTTTTCCCAGTTACATGCAAAAACAATTTTTAACATTTGTTTTTAAAACTTTTGAGTCCCAGATTCTTTTTCTCCCTTCTTCCTCACATCTCCTTATTGAGAATACAAGTAATTTAATATAGGTTACACATGTATAGTCATGTATAACATTTCAGTAATAGTCATGTGGTGAAAGAAAACATAGACAAAAAAACCCTTTAGAAAAATAAAGTTAAAAAAGTATGCTTCAATCTGTATTCACAGACCATGAGTTCTTTCTCTGGATATAGAGAACATTTTTCATCTTAAGTCCTTCAGAGTTGTCTGGAATTATTGTATTGCTGAGAGTAGTTATATCATTTACAGGTGATCATATTACAATATTGCTATTACTTTTTTACATAGCACATTTCCCTTTGTAACAATTTATGGAAGTCTTTCCAGATTTTTTGAGAGCATCCTACTCATCATTTCTTAAAGCATAATACTATTCCATCACTATTACATACCACAACTTAATTGGCAATTCCCCATTTGATGGGTATCTCCTTACTTTTCAATTGTTTGTCTCCAGAAAAGAGCTGCCATAAATATTCCTTGTACATATAGGTATTTTTCCTTTTTTTGTCACTTTTGGGACTCAGACCCATTAGTGAAGTTAAAGGGTATGCCTGATTTTATAGTCCTTTGGGCATAATTCCAAATTGCTCTACAGAATAGTTGAATAAGTTCTCAATTTCACCAACAGTGCATTCATGTATCATTTTCCCCAATCCTTTCCAACATTTGTTTTTACTTTTCTCTCCTGTTAGCCAATCTAATAGGTATGTGATAATACTTCAGAATTGTTTGAATTTACATTTCTCCAATCAATAATGAGTAAGAACATTTTTTCACATGGCTATAAATAATTTTTATTACTTTATCTGAAAACTATTTCTATGTTTTGATCATTTATTAATGGGGGATGGTTTTTATTTTTATGAATCGACTAAATTCTCTATATATTTGAGAAATGACGCCTTTATCAGGGAGATTTACTTCAAATTTTTTTCATAATTACTCTTGCTAATTGTATTCCTCATATTTATTCTGTTCTCCCTCTCCCTCTCCCTCTCCCTCTCCCTCTCCCTCTCCCTCTCCCTCTCCCTCTCCCTCTCCCTCTCCCTCTCCCTCTCCCTCTCCCTCTCCCTCTCCCTCTCTCCCTCTCTCTCTCCTTCTACTCTGTCCCTCCTCAAAAGTTTTTTGCTTCTAACTATTCCCTCCCCCAAGCTGTCTTCCCTTTTATTACCTCCAAACCCACTTATCCTCTTCTTCTTCTGCTATCTTGTAGGATAAGATAGATTTCTGTAGACAACTGAATGTGTAAGTTATTCCCTGTTTGAGGCAATTCTGATGAGAATAAGGTTCACCCACACCCCCTTAACCCCTCCCTCCCCCTCTCCATTGTAAAAACTTTTGCTTGTGTCTTTTATGTGTGATAGATAATCTATCCCATTCTCTCTCTCCCTTTCTCTTTCTCCTAGTATATTCCTCTCTCACTCCTGAATTTTATTTTTTATATTTCATCCCTTTACATTTAACTAACACCTGTGCCCTCTGTCTATATATAGTCCTAACTGCTCTCGTAATGAGAAAGTTCTTATGAGTTACAAATATCATCTTTCCATGTAGGAATGTAAACAGTTTAACCTTATTAAGTTCCTTATCATTTTGCTTTTCTGTTTACATTTTTATTCTTCTCTAAAGTCTTATATTTGAAAGTCAAATTTTCTATGCAGCTCTGGTCTTTTTTTTAATCAAGAATTCTTGGGGCAGCTAGATGGAGGGATAGAATAGTGGTCCTGGAATTAGAAGGAAGTGAGTTTAAGTGACTTGCCCAGGGTCACACAGCTAGGAAGTGTTAAGTGTCTGAGGCCAGATTGGAAATTAGGTCCTCCTGACTACAGGGCTGGTGCTCTATCCACTGTATCACATAGCTGCCCCTTTTTGTGTTATCCTAACAGGCTCAACAATCTTTGAATTGTTTCTTTATGGTTGACTGCAGTATTTTCTCCTTGACCTGGGAGCTCTAAAATATGAGTCTAATATTCCTAAAGTTTTTATTTGGGGATCTCTTTCGGGAGATGATTTATGGATTCTTTCAATTTTTATTTTACCCTATGGTTCAAGAATATCTGGATGGTTTTCCTTGACAAATTCTCAAAAGTTGATGTCTGGACTCTTTTTTTTTCTTTTTTTCTTTTTTTTTTTTTTTTTTGATCATGGCTTTCAGGTAGTCCAATAATTTTAAAATTATGTCTCCTGAATGTATTTTTCCAAATCCATTGTTTTTCCAGTTGGATATTTCACATTGTCTTCTATTATTTTTCTTTGGTTGTTTCTGGATTTCCCATAAAGTCATAGTTTTCATTTGCTCAATTGTAATTTTTAAGAAAGTATTTTCTTTGTAAAATATTAGCACTACTGTCTATCTACCCCAGATACTTATATCTTCGGAATCCAATACTTAACGTGCAACAAGAAAATTGGATTTACACACATATATTATATCTAGGTTATACTGTAACACATGCAAAATGTATGAGATTGCCTGTCATCTAGGGGAGGGAATAGAGGGAGGGAGGGGAAAATCTGGAAAAATGAATACAAGGGATAATGTTATAAAAAAATTACTCATGCATATATACAGTCAAAAAATTATAATTATAAAATTAATAAAAAATGATTAATAGTTGCAAAAAAAGGAAAAAAATAAAGTATTTTATTTCTTTTTTAATTAATTAATTAATTTTTAATTAATTTTATTAATATAACATTTTTGACAGTAGATATGCATAGGTAATTTTTTACAACATTATCCCTTGTACTCCTTTCTTTTTGGAATTTTTCCCCTCCTCTCCACCCCCTCCCCTAGATGGCAGGTATTATATTAAATATGTTATAACATATACTAGGTATAATATATATGTGCAGAACCGAATTTTGTTGTTGTTGTTGTTGTTGCAAAGGAAGAATTGGATTCAGAAGGTATAAATAACCTGGGGAGAAAAACAAAAGATGCTAAGTTTACACTCATTTCCCAGTGTTCCTTCTTTGGGTGTAGCTGATTCTCTCCATCATTGATCAATTGGAATTGGATTAGCTCTTCTCTATGTTGAGGATATCCACATCCATCAGAATACATCCTCATATAGTATTGTTGTTGAAGTGTATAATGATCTCCTAATTCTGCTCATTTCACTCAGCATCAGTTGATGTCTCTCCAAGCCTCTCTGTATTCATCCTGTTAGTCATTTCTTACAGAACAATAATATTCCATAACATTCATATACCATAATTTACCCAACCATTCTCCAATTGATGGGCATCCATTCATTTTCCAGTTTCTAGCCACTACAAAAAAGGGCTGCCACAAACATTTTGGGACATACAGGTCCCTTTTCCTTCTTTAGTATTTCCTTGGGATATAAGCCCAGTAGTAGCACTGCTGGATCAAAGGGTATGCACAGTTTGATAACTTTTTGGGCATAATTCCAGATTTCTCTCCAGAATGGTTAGATTCTTTCACAACTCCACTAACAATCCATCAGTGTCCCAGTTTTCCAACATCCCCTCCAATATTCATCATTATTTTTTCCTGTCATCTTAGCTAATCTGACAGATGTGTAGTAGTATCTCAGAGTTGTCTTAATTTGCATTTCTCTGATCAATACTGATTTGGAACACTTTCATATGAGTGGAAATAGTTTCAATTTCATCATCTAAAAATTGTCTGTTCATATTCTTTGACCATTTATCAATTGGAGAATGGCTTGATTTCTTATAAATTATAGTCAATTCTCTGTATATTTTGGAGATGGAACCTTTAACTGTAAAAATGTTTTCCCAATTAGTTACTTCCTTTCTAATCTTGTTTGCATTAGTTTCATTTGTACAAAAGATTTTTAATTTGATGTAATCAAAATTTTCTATTTTGTGATCAATAATGATCTCTAGTTCTCCTTTGGTCACAAATTCCTTCCTCCTCCACAAGTCTGAGACGTAAATTATCCTATGTTCCTCTAATTTCTTTATGATCTAGTTCTTTATGCCTAAATCATGGACCCATTTTGATCTTATCTTAGTATGTGGTGTTAAGTGTGGGTCCATGCCAATTTCTGCCATACTAATTTCCAGTTTTCCCAGCAATTTTTGTTAAATAATGAATTCTTATCCCAAAAGTTATGATCTTTGGATTTGTCAAACACTAGATTGCTATTTTTATTCACTATCTTGTCCTGTGAACCTAACCTATTCCACTGATCAACTAATCTATTTCTTAGCCAATACCAAATGGTTTTGGTGACTGCTGCTTTATAATATAGTTCTAGATAAGGTACAGCTAGGCCACCTTCATTTGATATATTTTTTTTCATTACTTCCCTTGAAATTCTCGACCTTTTGTTCTTCCATATGAATTTTGTTATTTTTTCTAGGTCATTAAAATAGTTTCCTGGGAGTCTGATTGGTATAGCACTAAATTAATAGATTACTTTAAGGAGTATTGTCATCTTGATTATATTCACTCGGCCTATCCAAGAGCACTTAATGTCTTTCCAATTATTTAAATCTGACTTTATTTTTGTGGCAAGTGTTTTGTAATTTTGCTCATATAATTCCTGACTTTCCTTTGGTAGATATATTCCCAAATATTTTATACTATCGACAGTTATTTTAGATGGAATTTCTCTTTGTATCTCTTGTTGTTAGCAGAGTCTTGGGGTTCTCTAAGTATACCATCATATCATCTGCAAAGAGTGATAGTTTGATTTCCTCATTTCCTACTCTAATTCCTTGAATCTCTTTCTCAGCTCTTATTCCTGAGGCTAGCGTTTCTAGTACTATATTGAATGGTAATGGTGATAGTGGGCAACCTTGTTTCACTCCTGATCTTACTGGGAAAGGTTCCAGTTTATCACCATTACATATGATGTTTACTGATGGTTTAAAATATATGCTCCTGATTATTTTAAGGAATAGTTCATTTATTCCTATACTCTCAAGTGTTTTTAGTAGGAAGGGATGTTGGATTTTATCAAATGCTTTTTCTGCATCTATTGAGATGATGATATGGTTTTTGTTAATTTGGTTATTGATATAGTCAATTTTGCTAATAGTTTTCCTAATATTGAACCAGCCCTGCATTCCTGGTATAAATCCCACTTGGTCATAGTGTAGTATCCTGGGGATGATTTTCTGTAGTCTTTTTGCTAATATTTTATTTAAGATTTTAGCATCAATATTCATTAGGGAGATTGGTCTATAATTTTCTTTCTCTGTTTTCAGCCTACCTGGGTTAGGTATCAGTACCATGTCTGTGTCATAAAAGGAATTTGGTAGGACTCCTTCGATCCCTATTTTTCAAATAGTTTATATAGCATTAAAGTTAGTTGTTCTTTAAATGTTTGTTAGAATTCACATATAAATCCATCTGGTCCTGGGTATTTTTTCTTATGGAGTTGGTTAATAGCTTGTTCTATTTCTTTTTCTGAAATGTGACTATTTAGACTATTTACTTCTTCCTCTGTTAAGCTATATTTTTGAAGGTATTATTTCATTTCATTTAAGTTATTGAATTTATTGGCATAAAGTTGGGCAAAGTAGCTCCTAACTATTGTTCTAATTTCCTCTTCATTAGTGGTGAGTTCTCCCTTTTAATTTTCAAGACTAACAATTTGCTTTTCCTCGTTCCTTTTTTTTAATCAGATTTACTAAGGGTTTGTCTATTTTGTTGGTTTTTTCATAGAACCAATTCTTAGTTTTATTAATTAATTCAATAGTTTTTTATGCAAAATTTTATTAATCTCTCCTTTTATTTTTAGAATGTCAAGTTTCGTGTTTGTCTGGGTTTTTAAAAATTTGTTCCTTTTCTAGCATTTTTAGTTGTAAGCCCAATTCATTGACCTTTCCTTCTCTATTTTATGCAAGTAGGCCTCTAGAGATATAAAACTTCCCTTTATTACTGCTTTGGCTGTATCTCACACATTTTGGTATGATGTCTCATTATTGTCATTTTCTTGGGCAAAGTTATTAATTATGTCTATGATTTGCTGTTTCACCCAATCATTCTTTAGTATGAGATTATTTAGTTACCAATTATTTTTTAGTCTATTTTCCCCTGGCTTTTTATTGAATGTAATTTTCATTGCATTGTGGTCTGAAAAGGATGGATTTACTATTTCTGCCTTACTGCATTTGATTTTGAGGTTTTTATGTCCTAGTATATGATCAGTTTTTGCATAGCTTCCATGAACTGCTGAGAAGAAAGTGTATGCCTTTCTGTCTCCATTTGGCTTTCGCCAAAGATCTATCATATCCAACTTTTCTAGTATTCTATTTACCTCTTTGACTTCTTTCTTATTTATTTTGTGGTTTGATTTATCTAATTCTGAGAGTGCAAGGTTGAGATCTCCCACTATTATAGTTTTGCTATCTATTTCTTCTTGCAGCTCTCTTAATTTCTCTTTTAAGAATTTAGATGCTGCACCACTTGGTGCATATATGTTTAATATTGATACTGCTTCATTATCTATGCTACCCATTAGCAAGATATAATGCCCTTCCTTATCTCTTTTAATTAGATCAATTTTTGTTTTTGCTTAATCTGAGATGAGGATGGCTACCCCTGCTTTTTTGGCTTTACCTGAAGCATAGTAGATTCTGCTCCACCCTTTTACTTTTAGTTTGAATGTATCACTCTGTTTCAGGTGTGTTTCCTGTAAATAATATATAGTAGGATTATGACTTTTAATCCAGTCTGCTAACTGCTTCCTCTTTATGAGGGAGTTTACCCCATTCACATTTATGGTTAGAATTACTAATTCTATATTGCTTGCCATCTTGTTAACCCTTGCTTATGCTTTTCTCCTTTCCTTCCCTCTTACACCCTTACCCAATATTAAACTTATGAACATCACTTGCTTTTCACAGCCCTCCCTTTTTAGTATCCCTCCCCTACCTTAAAGTTCCTCCCCTTATTTTACCCCTTTTCCTCACAATTTCTCTATTCCCTTCCCCTTAGCTTACTCCTTCCCTTTTCACCATAAATCGAATATGTCTATTGATACACACCATGTTCATCTCCCTCCTTTCTTTCTCTCAGATATAATAGGTTACCTTTGCCTCTTCATGAGATGTAGTACCACCACTTTACCCTTTTTTATGATATAATTTCCTTTCCACCTCCAGTTTCTAGGACAAATTATACATGTGTTCTTTACATATCTTTATGGAAGAAATATAG
The DNA here is from genome assembly GCF_048593235.1 of Sminthopsis crassicaudata. Classification (NCBI taxonomy): domain Eukaryota; kingdom Metazoa; phylum Chordata; class Mammalia; order Dasyuromorphia; family Dasyuridae; genus Sminthopsis; species Sminthopsis crassicaudata. The sequence continues at coordinate 461,204,077 of NC_133618.1, read as the reverse complement.
TTCTCAAGATTTCTTTTTACCTTTTTAGAAATCTCTTGAGTTCTGTATCTGAAGATCAAACATTTTGTGTAGATCTGGTTTTTTCATCAAGAATAGATGGAATTCATTTATTTCATTAAATGTCCATCTTCTTCCCTGGAAAACGATGATCATTTTTGCTGGGTAAGTTATTCTTGGCTGCATACCAAGTTCCTTAACCTCTTGGAATATCATATTCTAGGCCCTTCATTCCTTTAATGTGGACACTGCTAGATCCTGGGTTATCCTTATTGTGGCTCCTCCATATCTGAATTGATTTTTCTAGCAGCTTCCAATATTTTCTCTTTCGTCCGATGGTTCTTGAAATTGGCCACTATATTTCTTGGCGTTTTGATTTTAGGGTCTCTTTCAGTAGGTGATCGATGAATTTTTTTCAATGTCTATTGAGTTTTTATCTTCTATGGAATTTTTTTCCATTTCATCAATTTTATTTTTTAGAGAGCTGTTTTCTTTTTCCAACTCACTAATTTTATTTCTCAATGATTTGATCTCTTTATCCACTCTGGATGACTTCTCCAGACTCTCTTGCCAAGCTTCCCTTTCCTTTTCCCATTTCTCTTCTAGCTCTCTTGTGAGAGCCTCTATGAGAGTTTTGTGTATTGAGGAGCAGATCATATCCCCCTTAGGGAATTCCTCTGGAGACAGTCTGATTTTAGTCTCCTCAGGGTTTGAAGTCTGCTCTCTATCCATACAGAAGCTGTCAATGGTTAGAGCCCTTTTAAATTTTTTGTTCATTTTGTCAGAGCGGGAATCAACAAAAACAAATTTACCAGACAAACAATTGGTCTGTTTCTGGGGGTGGGGCGGGAATGGGCCTGGATAGTGTTACCGGGCTTTCTCTACAGACTGAAGGAGACAGCAGCGAGGCACTAACAGGACATTGATGACTGTGCTAAGTCTGGGCTCTGAGGCTCTAAGAATGCATTGAGTCACTCTGGGTGGGGGTGGGGGTGGCTAGGTTCAGATTCGCTAGCTTTCAGGGGTTTTATTCTTTACCTCTGGTGTTTACACCTTCTCTGCTGATCCTGGCTTGCTGCCAAGACAGAATATCCACACTGGTTTAAAGGTCGTTTCACAGAAACAGAAGAGATTGCACCCCTCTCCCCTCCGATCAGGGCTTTGTGAGCTGCCTGCCTCACTCTTGCTGCTTGCCCTCAGTCTGTGCCCAATCTGTTCATCCCCTCCCCCAAGCAGACATAGACCTTTTCTGGCGAATTTCAAGGATGTCTTCTGTTGGTGATTATTTGTGGGTTTCTTTTCCAGTCAAGCATTAATTCCAAGGATTGTCATGAAGTAAATTCTGAGAGAAAATGCGGAGCTCAAGCAGCTGTCTACCTCCTCATTGCCATCTTGGCCGGAAGAAGAAAGTATTTTCTTCAGTGATCTTTTGTATCTCCATTTTTCCACATCTAGTTTGTTTTTTTCAGTGAATTCTCCCCTTTTTGACTAATTTTGTTTCTTAAGAATTTCTTCTCATTGGTTTTAGTTATTTCTTTTACCATTTAGTCTAGTCTATTTTTAAGGCATTATTTTCTTCATTTTATTGGTCTCCTTAACCAAGCTATTGACTTGTTTTTCACAATTTTCTTTTATTGCTCTCATTTCTCTTCCCAAATTTTTCTATACCTCTCTTACTTGATATTTAGAATCTTTTTTTGAACTCTTCCATGGCCTGAGACCACTTTGTATTTTTCTTGGAGGCTTTGGATGTAGGAACTTTGACTTTGTTATTTTTTGAGAGTATGTTTTGATCTTCCTTGTCATCATAATAAGTTTCTGTAATTACAATATTTTTTCTATTGTTTGCTCATTTTCTCAGCCTATTACTTGACTTTTAACTCTTTGTTAAAGAAAATACATAAAAAGCGTTGTATGCAATTCCAGCAATATTGTAATGACAATTAATAGTGAAAAACTTAGCTACTTTGATGAATGCTATAAGCTGCAATTTCAAACGGCTCATGACCAAAAAAAAAAATCATATTCAGAGAAAGAACAAGTGAGCTATTGAGTGCAGCTTGATATGAGGTCACATATTGTCTCCTTCTTTAGAATGTGAGCTCCAGAAGAATAGAGAACATGTTGTTGTAAGTTTTTCTTTCATTTTATTATCTTACTAGTACTTATTATAGTACTTTGAACTTAAAAATGGTTTGTTTTTATTTTTGCATGCCCAAAAATAACACAATGCCTTGCATATTATAAAGAATTAATAAATGTTTATTAAATCACATATTTAATAAACACCCCCTTTCTTCCAGGATTCCAAGGAAAACAGACTTTTGTTATTGCTGAAACACTTTCCTTCATCCTCATGGTATCCTCCACAAATGCTCAAATAGTAAGTATATCAAGGCCAGTTTCCACTCCCAGTAAAGACTCCTGGAGTTGTTAAAGTTTTTGGGTCCCAGGAGGATACTTGATCTTAGCTTCTGCTAGCTGTTCCTAGTTCTTTGCCAGAGACGCTATCACTTCCATGTCAGGTAGTCTTAAGAATTCTTTATAGGCAAAGCTCATCCTAGTCATTATTTAGTTTGACTCTGCCTATTCCCTACTGTTCTTAGCCTTTCAGGAGCCCCCTCTTCATTGGAGAGGGTCTAGATTCCCAGAGAATTTCCTGTGGTCAGGACAATCTTATTTTTAAAATAAACAAAAAAAGACATCTGAATTCATTAATCCCCAAGGTCCTTCACAACTCAATATCTGTGGCCATTATCTTGAACAACCTCTTTCCTCCCTGCCTCATCTCCATTTACTAGCTGTTTCCCTCACAAGTCGCATGGTTGACTTGTAGCAATAACCTAAATAATTTTTTCATTATAAATTTAATGATAATTTTAACAAGAATGAGCCATCATGGGAAAAAAGTTTATATAAAACCATTAACCTCAAATGATTTACATTTAAAATTTTTTTTTAAAATCTGCATTTTGATGAAAAGAAAAAAAGATTCATAAACTTAAATAAAATAATAACATCATCTTTGCTCTGGGTGCCCTCCTGATCTCTTTTCTGTCTGTATACTTACTAGATTTTTTCTTTTATTTTTTCACTCTCTCTACCTTACTTAATCAAGAATTCCATTAGAGTCAATAAATATTTATTAAGCACCTACCCTATGCAGGGCTCTACTTTGTATTAAGGAAGATAAAGAATTTAGATAAGATTAGTCCTTGCTGTCATGGAACACAAAGACACATACACAAATAATTATAATATACAATAATATATGACAAACAAATTAGAAGCATTTTAAAAAGCCTGTAGTGCAAGTGAAAAGGGAAAAGAGATTATTGTAGATCAGAGACTACTTTGAAAAATTACTGGTATTTGGGCTTGATGTTAAGGAATGTATAGAATCAAGAGGTAAAGAGGAACACTAAGGATGTTCCAGATATAAAGGATAGTGCAGGCAAAATCACAACGGTGAATGACGGCAGATAAAAGGAAATTTTGAATCATTGGTTTGGCTAACACATGAGAGGTGATTTTCTTGATGAAGACAGTTTAATGGTTTGCCATTTCCTTTTCTGGTTTATTTTACAAATGAGAAAACTGAGGCAAACAGGATGAGGTAACTTGCTCAGGGTCACAAAGCTAAGTGTCTGAAACCATACTTGAGCTTGGATCCTCCTGACTCCATGAAAATGGCCCTCTATCCATTATACCACCTAGCTGCGACAATGTAAATTGGAAGCAATCTCAGAGAGAAGGCATTAATGTTGGAAGGGGTATGGATGGGTAAAGGAAGACTTCTCTCATGAAAGGATATTTGAGAGCTTAGTTTTGAAAAAAGTCAGGGAAGCCAGGAGGTGGAAGTAAAGAAGGAGAGAATTCCATACATAGGGGAACAGTCAGAGGAAATGAAAAGAGTTAAGAAATAGAGAATTGTTTGTGAGGAACAACAAGGATACCAATGTTCCTGGATCCCATGATATTGGAAGGGAAGTAGAGTATAAAAAGACTGGAAAAGTAGAAAGGAATCAAATTGAAAAAGGCTTTAGGAGTCAAATAAAGGACTTTCTATTTGTTCCAAGAGGCAACAGGGAACCACTGGAGTACATTGAATGAAAAGAGTATGGGGGAAAATGTGACATTTTCAGAAGGAAGATCACTCTGAATGATCACTGAATTAACTGGTTTCAAACAAAACTCTGTCCTTGAAAAATAAAAATATTTTTTAACAGGGAACTTTTTGTTTTATTTATACAATGCTTTAAAGACTTTTTACCATAAGCAAAACATGCATTATCCATTTTAATCTTCACATCAATTCTTTTCTTATTTATTTATTTATTTATTTGGTCATCTATCTATCTATCTACCTATCTACCTATCTGTTTGTTTTAAACATTGCTTTATGAATCATACTGGATGAGAAAAATCAGAACAAAAGGGAAAACCATGGGAGAGAGAAAAAAAAACAGAGAAATCAATTAATTAACATAACATGTATTGTTTTATAGTCAGTCTCTTTAGTTCTTTTTCTAGATGCAGATTACATTTTCTATCCAAAGTCTATTAGGATTGCCTTGGATCACTGAACCACTGAGAAGAATGAAATTTTTCATAGTTGATCATTGCACATTCTTACTATTACTGTATATAATTTATTCCTGGTTCTGCATGTTTCACTCAGCATCAGTTCATGTAAATCTTTCTGAATCTTTCTAAAATCATCTTGTTCATCATTTTTTATAAAACAATGATATTCCATTACTTTTATATATAACAACTTGTTCAGCCATTTTCCAATTGACGGGTTATCTACTCTACAAATATTTTTGCACACGTGGGGCCTTTTCCCTACTTTATTATCTCTTTGGGATACAGACTCAGTAGAGACATTGTTGGATCAAAAGGTATGCACATTTTTATAACTCTTAGGTCATCGTTCCAAATTACTCTCTAGAATAATTGAATCATTTCACAGCTTCACAAAAAAATGCATTGGTGTCCCAGTTTTCCAATACTCCCTCCAATATTTATCATTATCTTTTCCTGTCATTTTAGCCAATTTGTGATATATAAGATGGTGCCTCTGAGTTGTTTTAATTTGCATTTTTCTAATAAATAGTAATTCAGAGCATTTAATTTTGCCATCTGAAAATTGTCTACTCATATCCATTAACCATTTATCAATTGGAGAATGACTTGAATACTTATAAATTTAATATACTTCTTTATGTATTTTAGAAATGAGATCTTTATCAGAAATACTGGCTGTAAAATTTTTTCCCAGCTTTGCATTTCCATTTTAATCTTATTTCTGTTCCTGTTAATCTTGTTTTACTTTAATATAATCGAAGTTGTCCATCTTGCCTTTCATAATGTTCTCTAGGTCATCTTTGATCATAATTTCATCCCTTCTCCAAAGATCTGATAGTTAAATTATCCCTTACTTTCCTATTTTACTTATGGCATCACTATTTGCTGGGGCCCCATGCTGAAGCCCTATACCCTAAATTAACAAACATCCTGGTTACTCAACAGAGCATGGAGACATCCTACCTCAACGGTCATAACACCCAGATACTAACAATAAACCATTCTTTCTTAAACATCCTGTCATAGGATATCACAAGATCCACCACAGATGTTTCCTAACTAGCAAAAACTCCTCTGGTCATGAAGTCACTAACTGTTATTTTTTTAAAAAAATTTTTGCTTGCGTAGCTCATACTCTGGAAACATATATAAGTCCTATACTTTCCCCCCAATAAATGAGCTATTCTGCCCTGTACAGAATCGTCTCCGCCTCTTTCTTTTCTTCACCCATTCCCAGGTTGTTGCCTTACTAGCTTTGCTTACAGGTTGACACGCGGCTTCAGATCTCCCTTGTTCAAGACCCGCAGGCCAGGTCAAATTGGCGCCCTCGAACAGGGACCTGAAGATTCGTGGCAGCCCGGCAGATCGGCGAGGAGAAGGAACGTACCCGTCTGGCCAGACCCCCTGCTTCAGCAACCAGAAGACTACAAATGGTGAGTATGCTATCTGTCGCATTCATGGGTTCCCAACTCTCTAAAGAATAAGCTTTTATAAAAGATCTTAAAAGAAAGCTTTAGAGAAAGAGGCTTAAAAGTTAAGAAAAATAGAGTTCTGTGTCTGTCTGTGTATGTTTGTCTGCTTTGAATTTTTTGTTCTGTGTTAAAAGTTAGCAAGCTCATAAGAGATAAGAATTCAGCCTCTGTGTTACAGGCTTAGAAAAATAACAGGCTGAATTGTGGAAATTGGAATTCATTCAGAATAGTAATTCTTTCAGAGTGGTCTTAAATCATGGAATATCTAGGCATTCCCTGTGAAGGCAGAGAAATGCATTAAAATGGGCTTGGAAGTTTAGAGAAACTCTGTTTGGATTCTGGGAGGGAAGAATGTTCAAGGTGAAACAAACTTCTCTCTGGCAGCAGGGGTCCTAGGAAAAGCCTCTAGTTTGCTTTGGTGATTTAAGAGCTTTGTTAAGTTTTAAAAACAATGATTAAGAAATTTGGGAATTGATTATTTTAATGTTACTTAATATAAAAATTGTTTGTGATTTTAAACTTTTTAACCTGTTGTGCTAATTTGTAAGTAAAAGAAAAAACTTGACTATTTTAAACTAGAAAGTTTTTTTTCCCTTAAAGCAGTCTTTAGAGCCTGCTAGAGTAAAGGCCCTTATCTGATCAAAACTCTAGCAGCAGAAAAAAACATTTGATTATGGGAATTAAAATTTGGCTAATGTCCTTTTGCATATTAGATTGTTTATTCTGAGTATAAGATCTTGGAATTTGTTTGAATATTGATGCATTTACTGCTAAAAAAGAGAGATTTGCTAATTGCAGTTAGGCCAACCCTCAGAAAGGAAAAATTTGTTTGGGTTTGATTCGGGTTATAGGCTATACAGTGTGAATTTTACAGGTTTTGAAGGAAGAAGGATGAGCAAGGTATGTTGCAAGAAGGAAAGAGAAAAGTTTTTAATGGAAGGATGAAAGGAAAAAAGTGTTTTCGAATAGGGGAAGGGTGAGCACATGGAATACTTTTCTCCCCTCCCCCCAGGTGTTTCCTGCCGTTTTTTTTTTTTTTCTGGTCAAGTTGCTGCTGTAGCAACAAAAGAGTGCTTTAAAGTGCCTGGATCAAGTTTAGGTTAATTGATTGAATATTTGTTTCTTGATACAAAATGTGCAATATGGTCATAAATGTGATCCATATTAAAAGTTTAATGGCTACTTTAAGAACTTCTTGAATTCTTGTATGTAGTATTTGGACATTTTGTATAAGTTTAAAACATTTAAAGTTTAAAGATTATATTGGGTCATTATAAGATTATTTAGAGAGCCTCTAAAGTAATAGGTTTTTTCTGGGTTTTTTTTTTTTTGAAAGTGTTTAGAATTTATCAGAAATCTGATGAATGGAATTTATTATTGGGAATGAAAATTTTCTTGAGCTTAAAGTTAATTAGTTAATGCTTTTTTGGGAGTTGTAAAGCTCCACCTTTTTATATGCAATCATTGTATCCTAAATGCTTGGGCAAATAAGCATTTAGTCTGGTCATCTGTCTGCTACTGTTAGAAAACACAAATGTTTTGTTTTAAAGTTTTTAATCATTTTTTTTCACATAGGAAGCTGCTGGCCAATCTGTTTTGGCCTGTTTTTGCAGCAGTCCTCTGGACCAGTCTTTCTATCATAGACTGTTCTAACCTTTATTTGTTAGATTTATGTTTTGTTCTAGATTTTGGGTCAAATTTCAGATATTGACTTGCTTCTGGGACCTAGATCAGCTTTGATTGTCAGCACAGCAGACCCATCCCATGGAATGAGAGCCTCCAACCAAAAAAAAAAAAAAAGCAAACTGATAAAGGGTCAAGCCACTCTTACATGATGTTAATTGAGTGAACATTTGTTTCTAAAATACATAATGATTTTTGTGTTTAAAGAATATGATCAGAAATGTGATATATAGTCTGAATGGGCTATTTATAAAAAAATGTTTAATTGATGTTTTTAAGAACTTTTCAGATTCTTTTATGTGAAAAAAGAAGTTTTAATTAATTGTATTGATGCCATCTATTTAAAGGGACTCCAAGTATAATAGTTTTTGCCTTTGTCCTTTTGAAAATTTTTTGTTATGGCAATATGTAGTTTGGGATTTTTCTGTGTATTGGGTATTTTAAAAGCAAAATAATTGGTATAATGTTCAACTTATGAAATATCTACTTGGGTATATAAGAATTGTGTGAACATTCTGGGATAATTTTCTTATTGTTAAAAGTCTTACAATATGTAAATGATCTTCTTGTGGCAGGGCAAAAAAAAAAAAAAAAAAAAAAAAGAGTGGTCCTGTTCAAGTCACTATAAATTTGTTAAATTATTTAGGAGCACAGGGACTGAGAATTTCTTAAGACAAATTGCAATTTGTGAAATGTAAGATAAAATATTTAGGTCATTGTATAAATGAAAGTAAAAAGAAGTTAGATCCTGTAAATTACTTGAGGGAAACAATGGGAACAGTAAAGGAAAGGGATTGGCACACAGGGCATTGGCCACTGAAATTTTGACTAATCTTATGTTACCTAAGAATGCTGCAGTGATTCATGTGCAGGGGCACCAAAGAGGAGATTCATTTGAGATAAGGAGAAACTGCTTTGCAGATGAGGAGGCAAAGCGGCCTGGAAAAGAGGAATCTGTAAGTACAGAGGAGATGATGGTGCTAATTCTGGCATTTCTGCCTCCAGTGCCTCCACTTTCCCTTACCCCAGAAGAGAAGCAGGAAATCTAAAAGTCTTGGTGCTCAGAAGGATAAAAGAGGGGCACTGGCTCCTCCCTAATGGCAGAGAGGTACTGACCACAGCAGGTATGAGACATGTACCCCAACATTTACATCAGGGCAGTCATTGGGGTGATCGAGACCTGTGTGATGTGGTGCTGACTAGGTTTGTGGCACTGGCTTATACACAATGGCAGACAACTGGTCAGCGGGTGTCCTGTTTATCAGAGGATGAATAGGACGGCCCAATGACAAGCCTAAAAGGAAGAAGGCCTCCTGGTATCAGGCCTTTCCAAAGCATACAGGTGGACTTTACTGAGCTGCTGTCACAGTGGGGTGTCTCAAATAGTTGTTGGTCATAGTGGACCATCTGACCTTATGGGTGGAGGCCATTCCTCTTGCCTGAGCAACAGCCTCAGTAATTGTAAAAGTACTTCTTGAGCATATCATTCCAGGGTATGAGATGGTGGAGCAGGTAGATTTAGGCCAAAGCACCTGTTTCACAGCTAAGATCCTCCAATCTGTGGCCCAAGCTATAGCATCCTCCCTCATCATGTAAAGTGGAAAGGATGGATAAGGAAATTAAACAGCAACTGACTGAATTGGCATTAGAGACACAATTGCCCTGGACCAAGTGCCTTCCCCTTGCCTTATTAAGAATTAAAACAAAACCCCTGAAAAGATGTGGAATTGTCACCTTATGAATTATTGTATGGTCACCCTTATCCAAAAGGGATTCAAAATTCTTCCTTGTATCCAGTATTTGAAACCAAGGATTTGTTTTTTAAGGAAATATGTTATGTCTTTGCTGTAACATCTGAAAACTTTATAACTAAACAGGCTTATTGCTCAGACTCCTCCCTTAGGGTTTCAACAGTGCATGAGTTCTAGCTTGGAGATGGGGTCCTGGTTCAGACATGGAAGGAGGACAAGCTGATCCTGAGATGGAAAGGACTGTTCCAGATCCTCTTGACATCAGATACAGCAGTGCTACACAGGAAAGAGAGTGGACTCAGCACATCAGAATTAAAGGACTGGTGGACTCCGAGAGTGTGGACTTCCCAACTGAATGCAGAGAACAAACTGAGACCAACATTGAAAAGCAACTGATGAACTGTGCATGTAAAATCTTGATGGCGGTATTGAAACCTCACTATTAGATAAAATGTCTATTACTGACACCTCCCCCTCCTACAAAACATCCTCCATCAATCATAAGAGTTTCTAAAACTTGTACCAATAATGTAATTTTTCCTCCTCTGATGAATTGTGTTAGAAAGAAAAGAACCTGGTATGATACCCTATTTGGTGGTGCTGGAACTGGTTTGGGTATAGTTAATTCAATAGACCTTGAGACCTTGGCCAGCAGACTGCGCAGTGCTGGACAAGATGTTTCTCAAGCTTTGACTGTAAATGCTCAAATAGTTGCCCACGACGATCCTACCCCACCAAAATACATTATAATATCAAAGCCAATTTCTACAGATTTTTGATGATATATTATTACTAGTTTGGGTTTTACTGGAAATATTAGTAAATTATTTAAGTGGACCAAATGCTCTTTACAAAATATGTATACCTTGATACAAAAAGAAAATGCTCAAAGATTGTTGCAATGTGGGATTATATGTTTAATTTACTAGAAGCATGGAAGAAACAATTACCTGAAAATGCTATGTGTATTTCTTTTTGGTGTACTGGAACTATTGTGTATTGTCAAGTTAAGATATGGGCTGTTATGTGTTAATTTCATGTGTTACCTTTTGTCTTACCTAATTACTTTGCTTTACTTCATATATATGGATATCTTAAACAGATCTTAAGTTATGAAGAAACTATTAGAGTCTAATCAGCGCGCATTAAATGAACATCGAATACAGACTCTTATAGCTGCAGGACAACTTATCGAGGCCTCTCATTTAGTGACATCGGATACTAACCACCATTGGTATGATTTCTTATTTAGATCTGGTAGCGCTACCATTTATTTTAATAGTTTAGCTATACCCATAGTATTATTATTACTCTTTCTAGTTATATTATGTATGTGTAATTGTCTTATTTATTGGAAAATGAAATTAATTTACTCTAATTTCACCCCACTAGCTCAGTCCTCTTATTATTTTCGTGATCTTAAGGCCAAATGATTAAGAAATTTAAAATTTCATATTAGGGTTATAAACTCACTCAAATCTAACAGGCCTCAGCTTCCAAATTATGGGAACTTGACCGTTCCATGAACTCTGCATATTTTTGACACTAGATGATAGGAACTAGCCATTCCTAGAGATGTTTGTGCTCCAGAGAAGAGTGGCTCCCTCCCTGGGCATAGACAATTAATAAAGAACTGTCAAGATACAGACGATACGGAACGAGTCAACTAGTGAAGCCCTTCCGTACCTCGCACCTACACAGATGTATGTGCCAAACCCTTAAATAATTTTTTGGTAAAAATCCTTCTTTGTCTATAGACATGATAAGAAAATTAACTAGAATGAAATGAGACAGTTCTTTTGATACAGCTATATCATTGGTTAACTTGGCTCTTAATGTGATAGAGGAAATGCAAATATATAAAATACAACAGGAGGTAGCTTTTTTAGCTGCGAGTCTACCACAATTTATGATAAAAAACAATGCTGCTTGGTGGCATCAAGAAAGTTTGGATCGGATAATGTTAAATAAAATATCACAGTTATCTGATGTAATGAAAATTGTTGTACATCAATAGGCATTGGCCTTTACCTTTGATATGAGAGAAGGCAAAATGATATTCATAAGAATTAGTCCCTCAAATTCTAACCTCTAATTGGCTGATAAGCCTTTATAAAAGGCCAGGCTTTCTCATACTCTTGCTAGGGGAGAGAAATACGGAGATGGAGATGCAAAACTCATAATGCACTGGCTGTTCCCTGAAAGGCAGAAAGGTACTGACCTCAGCAACACACGAGCACCGGAAGATCATCAGGACTGTATGCTTGATACCTGTCTCAAATCGGCCTGCCTACTATAGAATAGACAGGACCACCTATGACTCAACGGCCTAACAAAGACAGACAAACTCAACAAAAATTGGTGTTCCCCATAGCTGTTGGTCGCAGTGGACCATCTGACCCTGGGATAGAAGCCTCTGCTAATTCTCCACTCTGTTCAGTGCTCTCCTCCCTATGCATAGAATTGAGAAAAACCATAACAACAGGATTATAATAATTAAAATTTCAAATTGGCTAGACGTGATTCTTCTGAATCAAAATGCCTTCCCTCCTATATTTTTTTTTAATTGAAGAAGGGAGACATGCTGGGGCCCTATGCTGAAGCCCTATACCCTAAATTAACAAACATCCTGGTTACTCAACAGAGCATGGAGACATCCTACCTCAACGGTCATAAGACCCAGATACTAACAATAAACCGTTCTTTCTTAAACATCCTGTCATAGGATATCACAAGATCCACCACAGATGTTTCCTAACTAGCAAAAACTCCTCTGGTCACGAAGTCACTAACTGTTATTTTTTTAAAAAATTTTTGCTTGCGTAGCTCATACTCTGGAAACATATATAAGTCCTATACTTTCCCCCCAATAAATGAGCTATTCTGCCCTGTACAGAATCGTCTCCGCCTCTTTCTTTTCTTCACCCATTCCCAGGTTGTTGCCTTACTAGCTTTGCTTACAGGTTGACACGCGGCTTCAGATCTCCCTTGTTCAAGACCCGCAGGCCGGGTCAACTATTTATGCCCAAATCATGTAACCATTTTGACCTTATTTTGGTATGGGATGTGAGATGTAGATCTATGCCAATTTTCTAACATATTATTTTCCAGGTTTTCTAGTAATTTTTGTCCAAAACTGAGTTCTTCACCCAGAAGCTGGAGTTTGAGGATTTATCAAATACTAGATTACTATAAGCCTTAATTAGTGTTTTGTCTATATCTAGTATATTCCACTGATCTACCACTCTATTACTTAGCCAGTACTAAATGTTTTTGATGACTTCTGCTTTATAATAGAGTTTCAGATTTGGTACTGTTAAGCCACCATCATTTGTATTTTTATTTAATTCCTTTGATATTCTTGATCTTTTGTTCCTCCAGATGAATTCTGTTATTTTTCTAGTTCTATAAAATAAATTTTTGGCAGTTTGATTGGTATGACACTGAACAAGTAGATCAATTTAGGCAGAATTGTTATTTTTATTATATTTGCTTGGCCTACCTATGAGTAATTGATATTTTTCTAATTGTTTAGATTGACTTTATTTGTGTGAGAAATTTTGTTATGGTGTTCATATAGTTACTGGTTTGTTTTGGCAGGTAAACATTCAAATAATTTTTTTGGGATGCAGTTATTTAAAATGGATTTTCTCTTTCTATCTCTTGCTGATGGGCTTTGCCTGTAATATATAGAAATGTTGATGACTTATGTGGATTTATTTTACATCCTGAAACTTTGCTAAAGCTGTTAATTGTTTTGAATAGGTTTTTAGATGATTTTCTATAATTCTCTAAGTATATCATATCATTTGCAAAGAGAGATAATTTTATTTCTTTATTACCTATTTTAATTTCTTTAATTTCTTTTTCTCCTCAAATTAACCAAAGTTTTAAATATTTGTTGTTTTTCTTCATAAAACTAATTCTAAAAACTAAGTGTTATTAATTAGTTCAATAGTTTTCTCAGTTTCATTTTTTATTAATCTTTCCTTTTATTTTCAGAATTTCTAATTTGGTATTTAATTGGGAGTTTTAAATTTGTTCTTTTTCTAGCTTTCTTAGTTGCATGCCCAATTTATTGAGCTTCTATTTCTTTATTTTATTCACACAATTATTTGAAGATATACAATTTCCCCTAAGAACTGCTTTGATTGCATCCCATAGCTTTTGGTATGTTGTCTTATTATTATCATTCTCTTGTATGAAATTATGGATTATTTCAGTGATTTAGTTGTTTGATCCACTCATTCTTTGGAAATAGATTATTTAATTTCTAATTGATTTTTAGTCTTTCTTTCCCTGGTCCTTTATTAAATATAATTTTTGTTGTATCATTTTCTGAAAAAGAAGCATTTATTATTTCTGCCATTCTACATTTGATTGTGAGGTTTTTATGCACTGATACATGAACAATTTTTGTCTAAGTGCCATGTACTTCTGAGACAAATGTCTATTCCTGTCTCTATTGCATTTTCTCCAAAGTTCTATCATATCAAGGTTTTATAAGATCATATTAACTTGCCTAATTTGTTTCTTGTTTATTTTGTAGTTAGATTTGTTTGATTCTAAGAGGGAAAGTTTGAGATTCCCCACTAATATAGTTTTGCTTTTTATTTCTTCCTGTACGTGGCTTAATATCTTCTCTAGAAATGTATATGCTCTACTACTTGGTGCATGTACATTTAATAGTCTTACTACCTCATTATTTAAAGTGCTCTTTATCAAGATATACTTTCCTTTCTTACCTGTTTTAATTAGATCTATTTTTTACTTTTGCTTTATCTGAGTGAGATAAGAATTGCTGTTTTTTTTTTAACTTTAGCTGAAGTACAATAAATTCTGTTATAGCCTTTTACCTTTACTCTGTATGTGTCTCTGTGTCAAAGGTGTTTATTGTAAACAATATAATCGAATTGTTTTTTAATCCAGTCTGCTATTTGTTTTCATTTTATGGAGAGTTCATCCCATTCACATTCACGATTATGATTACCAGCTCTATATTTCTCTTCCATTCTATTGTCTCCCCTCTATATACCTTTATCTCTTTTCCACCCAGTCTTTAGTAGTGTTTTCTTCTTTTTTGACCCACCCCTACACACTACATTATCTCCTATTAATCTTCCTCTTATCTTCTATCAAACTCCCCCCTTCTTTTATCTTTTTCCCTAGTGTTTCTAACCTTTCCTCTTTCCTGTCCCTCTCTTTCCTTTATTCAGTTATTTCTTCTTGGAGTCAAAACCAATGAAATTAAGCTTTGGATGATGCCCATCCCCCTCCCTTCTTTCCCTAGATGTGCAACTCTAATTTTTCTTATACCTCCCCTTTCTTTTTTTCCCAGTACAATCCTTTCCCCACCCTTTAATGTCTTTTTCTTTGATATCATCACATCAGAATCCATTCACAACTACACTTTCTGCCCATGTGATGCCCTCTTTTGTCTATCCCAGTAACAGATATAGTTCTTAAGAGATACAGATATTATTTTCTCATCCAGAGATGTAAATAGTTTTAATTGTTAAATCACATTTATTTTCCCCCTGTTTACCTTTGTATGCTTGTTTGAATACTGTATTTAAGATACAAGCTTCTGTTTAGTTCTGCTTTTTTTTTCCAGTAGAAATGATTGAAAGTCTCTTACTTCATAGAAGATCCATTGCCTCTCCTAAATGATGATGCTTCATCTCACTGGGTAGTTAATTCTTGTTTGCAACCCTAGGTCTTTTACCTTCCAGAATATTGTGTTCCAGACTCTCTGATCCTTTATGGGAGAAGCTGCCAGATCCTGGGTAATCCTGACTGTTGCTCCTGGATATTAAAATTATTTTTGTCTAGCAGCTTGTAGTATTTTTAATTCGAGATTAGTTCTGGAGTTTTCCAACAATAATCCTTTGGGATCTCTTTCTGAAAGTGATCAATGAATTCTTTCAATGACTATTGCCCTCTCTGTTTCTAGAATATAGGGGCAATTTTCCTTGATGATCTGTTGAAGAATGCTATCCAGGCTCTTTTTTTTTTTTTTTTTTTTTTGGGTCATGCCTTCAGGTAAACCAATAATTTTTAAACTCTCTTCTGGATCTGATTTCCAGGTTGACTGTTTTGCCAATGAGGTATTTCACATTAAAAATTTTTTTTCATTCTTTTTAGTTTGTTTGAATTATTCTTGATGTCTCATAGAGTCATTTGTTTCTATTTCGCTAATTTTAGTTTTTAATGTGATTTTCTTCAGTTAGTTTTATGTCTCTTTTTCAATTTAGTTAATTCTACTTTTGAAGGTGGTTTTTTTTTTTTGATGTATTTTCTCTTTCTTTCTTTGTTTCTTCTTTCTTTTTCTCTCACTTTCTCTCTCTCTCTCTCTCTCTCTCTCTCTCTCTCTCTCTCTCTCTCTCTCTCTCTCTCTCTCTCTCTCTCTCTCTCTTTTTTCTTGCATTTGGCCAATTGCATTTTTTTAAGGAATTGCCTTCCTTTTCCCAGCTGTTGACTCTCTCTTTCATACATACCTCTCATTTCTTTTCTCACTTTTTTCTCCTACATTTCTTATTTGCCTTTTCAAGTCATGTATGATCACTTTCAAGAAGCTTCTTTAGCCTTGGGATCCTCTGTGGAGATTCTGTCCTCCTCTGAGCTGGTGTTTTGGGCTGTCCTGTCAGTAGAGTAGCTTTCTACGGCCAAGGTTCTTTCCTGTTTCTTGCTTATTTTCTTTCTTTTTCTTTTAGTATTTCCTCTTTTTTTTTACTTTTATGGGTTATCTCTGCTCCAGGGCTAAAGATGGCGCTGTCCCAAGCTTCCTGTAAAGCTCTGAGCTTGACTTTGAGCACAGCGCCCCCTTATGTTTACAGGGGGGTAGATTGGCTGCTCTGTCCAGGAAAGAGCCTCATTTCTGGACTTTGCCTTCTGAGCTGGGACTGGAGGCTGCCCCCCCACCCCCATCTGCTCCTCTGCTGAGCCAGGACTGAGTCTCATTGCTGATTTGATGAGATTAAGCCCCTCCCCCCAGCTTTCCCAGACTCTCTGAACTGGGACTGGTGACTGCCCCCTGGATCTGCTCCTCTGCTGAGCCAGGACTGAGAGTCTCGTTGCTGATTTGCTGAGATTAAGCCCCTCCCCCTGGCTTTCCCAGACTCTCTGAGCTGGGCTGGACACCCCTTTCCCCGCAATGAGACTGACCTCTCCTGACGTTTTCCCATCTAAGTGGAGCTGGAGAGCCGTTCCGTTCCCTCACACTCTGCTCAGAGACTCGGTTTCCTGTGGTTTTAGAAGGAGACTGAGAGGGCGCCAGCAGCGTCCTGGCTTTCATCTCTGCCTCCATTTTGGCTCCACCCTCAGAATGTAAATATTACTGGAGACAATCATGTGACCGATAACTGCCTTTGGGATCTTACATTAAGAAACGATCAAATATTTTTCACTAGAATCTCGAAAGATACTGGGAGATACTTTGAACTCATAGGAACCAGGAACTCCATATTTGGCGCTAAGGAGAGGGAGCTCCGCTGTAGAATGAAGAACCAGAAAAGACAATGAACTTGGAGCCGGTAATATGCTCAAGTCCTAGCTACATTAAGTAGTATCTCTGTGACACGGCAAAGGTCTTTGGCTTTTGGTTCCCCCATCTGTAAAGTGGGATAAGAGGGGCTCTAATTCCTTCGCTATCCCTATGAATTTATGAACTGTGAATGATAAAAAGTCGTCAGATCCTATTGAGAATCAAGAAAGCCTTCCTGGAAGAGGGGGTTGTCCTTGAAGGAAGGGCCGCGGGGAGAATGGATTTCTTCACCTGGAGTTCCGTGTGAGTGTTGGAACTAAAGCTCACCTTCCTGCCTCTGATTGTGGGTGCAGAGCCCTTCCGGGTATTGCACGGGAGGAGGCTGCAAAGAGCCAGCCTCGGCAGCACTTCTCTGGGTCATCAGGGCCATGGCCAGGCTGGCAGAAGGAGTCACGACTTTGGATCACAGAACTGAGGGGCTGCACACATTCAGACTCGGACCCAGTCAGAGCCGGCGTGACTGAGCTGGAGCAATCTGCACGTGAAGTGCCGCAGAGCCACGCCTTGGCGCTGCCCCTCACGTCTCGTCAATCACTTACGGTTCCCAGCTCCTCACTTATGGCTCCACCGCTTGTGACCCCTCTCCCATGCAGTTCTGCCGCCTCACTTTGGAGGTGTGAAGTCTCTAAGTTGTTCCTCTAGAGGATGACTCTCTAAGGTTTTTCCTGCTCCATATTCTGCGATCCCACACTTATTTTCTGACTAGCTCCATAGGGGACCCTCGAAGGTTCACAGGAAGACAGCGGTCCCTCACCGGACAGGAAGCTGCATCGCTTTTCCCCCAGTGGCTGAGAAGGATACATGGAGTCCATTAAAATGTGCATATTTGGATTTGAGTCATATGACCAGGCTCTGCCATCAAATCATAAGACTTAAGAACAGGAATAACTAAAGTAGATAATAATAATAATCACTTACACTTCTGTAGCACTCACCACAGGCCGGACACTGTACTAAGTGCTACTTTCTTCACCTGTTTCTTCACCCATAAAATGAGAGGGTGGGGTCAAAGGGCTTCTGAGATTTTTCTTGATCTTAACATCAGGAGTTAGTGTTTAACTTAACTAGCGCTTTTTTGTGACTTGGACCCCTGTGGCAGTCTGGTAAAGTCCACCAGAAGACAATCCCTCCTCAGAATGTTTTTAAATGAATAAAATGAAGTAAGAGCACAAAAGAAACCTATTATTTTTGAAATGTAGCTATCAGAATATATATTAAAAATTCATAGGCCCCAACTTAAGAACCTCTACTGGAGATCTATTATCCTTTCAAATTCTTTTGAGAAGCCATCATGCTCATTAGGATGAATGTTAAAAGTTCACAATTACATATTTAAGTGTTATAATTATAATCATTGATCTTTTCACAAAAAGAAATATTCAATAGAATGTAAGTTCCTTGAGGTCAGAGATTGTTTCTTTTTTTTATTTTTCTATTCCTAGGTCCTACCTCAATGCTGGACAAGAATTGATAATTGCCCATTGAATGAATAAAGAGGTAAAAGACACCCTTGGAAAAGCAGATGAATTATTTAGGCATGATAATGATGATTATAGTAATAATAATAATAATGGAGTGACTAGAGTCAATGTTGGACTTGAAGACAGGAAGGCCTGAATTCAAATTCTGCCTTAGAGACTGACTAGTTCTGTGACCATAGGCGTGTCATCTAACCTGTACTTGTTCCTATTTTCTCATTTACCAAATGGGAATAATAATAGCATATATTCCTCAAGGTTATTGTGGGGCTCAGATGGGATAATAATTGTACTTAACCTCTCTGGTCCTCAGTTCTATATCTATAAAATAATAAGTATCAATAATGCACCCATGGCCCAATGTTGTGCTGAGGATACAGTAAGAGAATATCTACAAACTTTAAAGTGAAATAAACACATGCTCGCCATTATGGATAAGAATTGCCATGGTTAAGCTTCAAAATGATGCATAAAGAGGCTGCAGTGAGGAATGGCTAAACAAACCTGCGACATGAATGTGATGAGATGTTATTGAGCCATAAGAAATGATGAAATGGAAAATTCCAGAGGAGCCTGAGAAGCCCTCTGTAGACTGATGCGGATAGAAGTGAGCAGAATAAGGAAATCAATTTATGTAATCATAATAACACTGTAGGAAAGCAAAGTTTGGAAAAATTTAAAACTCTTTAAAGCGATGATAAAACATGAGTCTGAAGGAATGAATATGAAGCATGTTATTCCCCTCCTGCTAGAGAGTTGATGAACTTAAGACAGAAAATGTTCATGTTTGGACAGGCTATTTTGGAAATTTATTTTGCCAGGTTATAAACAGATATATATTGAGGCACTAAAAAAAATTGGGGTGTGTGTGTGGGGGAGAGGATAATGGATGGGACAAATTAATAAAAATATTTTGAAAAAAACAGTAAAATATATTTTAAAAGCCATTAACATTTAGTTAAATATTTTTCAACTTGCTAACTTTATGTTATAATAAATATTTTTCTTTGAAAAAATGATCAATTTCAATTATCCAGGGGTTGCCACACTCATCACTACATCTATGAACCAACAGAATCATTCCTTTGTGGTCAAATTTCTGGTGAGATGTTATAACCGACACCTTCCTGTTCCTCAGGCGATAGGTAGCTTCTCCTTTAGTCCTCTCCTCAGAGCCATGCTTGGCCCATCGGAGTTTTTCTCTTTTTCTATTTTGGAAGAGCTTTGGTAAGTTAAGAATCTGTTATATTCTATGTTAAGACATCAGAGGAGGACAGCCTGAAGTAAGCTTCCCTTTGTGTTTGGGGGGAGCAAACGGCCAATCCCCAACTTCTATGTGGGCTGCAACAGGGAATGTGGAACCCAACTTCATGCTTTGAGTCTGTGAGGCCTCAGGCTAAATGATGTCTTCATCAGCCCAACAGAGACTTCTTTGGCAGTAAATCTTCTGGTGCAAAGAGACAGGACCAGTAGCCAGCTCCCAGAAACCAAACCAGACTGCTCAGAGCTCCTGGCAGCTCAGCCTTGTTTACATAAACAGTCCTTTGTTCTTTCTTTTGTTTCCCTTCCCAAAAATTCTTTGGGGAGCTGTACCACCTGCTCTTCTCCTCCCCTTTCTAATGTGATGAGTCCTTTTTCATACAGGAGAGGAATAGATTTGAGGTTGGGAGGGGAAAGGAGAGGAGGAAGATATTTTAAAAAAGTAGAAACGGAATGGGAGAGAGAGACAGAGACAGATAAACAGAGATACACACAGAGAGACACAGACACAGAGACAGAGAAACAGAGAGAGACATAGAGAAAGAGACAGAGACACAGAGATACAGAGAGAGACACACACAGAGACAGAGATAAGACACACATACAGAGGCAGAGAGAGGGAGACAGAGAGACACAGAGACAGAGAGAGACACATACAGAGATAGAGACACAGCCAGCCAGCCAGCCAGAGACACACACACACACACACACACACACACACACAGAGACAGAGACAGAGACACACACAGAGATATAGATAGAGACATAGACGAGAGAGAAAGAGAGAGAAAAAATGTGGGGGAAGGGAAGGGAAGGGAGAAGTGGGGAGGGGAAGGAAGAGGTGAGAAGAGGGAGAGAGAGGGGTAAGGAGAGAGGAAAAGAAAGAGGAAAAAAGGGAGAGAAAGGGAGAAAGAGAGAGACAGAAGAGAAAGACAAAAGAACGATAGAGATAGATAGACATAGACACAGAGAAGAGATAGAGATGACAGAGATACAGAGAAAGAGAGACAGAGACAGAGACACACACACACAGAGAGAGAGACAGAGAGAGACAGAGAAAGAGAGAGACAGAGAAGGGGCAGGAGAGGGAGAACAGGGTGAAACAGGATAAGTGAGAGAAGGGGAAAGGGGGTGGTGGAAAGAGAGAAGGAAGAAGGGGAGAGGGAGAGAGACTGTAGGGCAGTAGAATGGATTATCAATTAAAATGAAAAGAACTTTGGTTTCTTATCCTTTTTTATTTTGCATCATGGAACTCTTTGGAAGTCTGGTGAATCCTATATAACTCTTTTCAGAAAAAAAATTAAATGCATCAAATAAAATACAGAGGCAGCTAGATGGCACAGTAGATAGAGCATTAGTTTTGGAGTTAGAAAAACCATAGTTCAAATCCAGACTCAGACATTTAACTAGCTGCGTGACCCTAGACAAGTCATTTAACCCTGTTTGCCTCAGTTCCTCACCTGTAAAATGAGCTAGAAAAAAAAATTTGACAGACCAGTCTAGTATCTTTGCCAAGAAAACCCCAAATGGGAAAAGTCAGGCATATCTGAAAAATGACAACAACAAAACCAACAAAATACTTAGGATTACAAAACAATTTAGAGGTTAGTGAATACATATAAATATATATGTGTATATATATTATATATAATATAGATACCTGATAGATAGATAGATAGATAGATCATCATATAGATATGTCATCAATTTTTATGTACTCATTGAAACCTATCCATAGATCCTGTGGAACCCAGGTAAAGATGTTCTGATAGAATTTAACACTAAATTTATTGGTGAGGAAACTGAGACTTAGAAAAGTTAAATAACTTAGCAAACATAGCAAATACTAGATTTAAGATTCTAAACCAAGCCCTCTGACTCCAAATCCAGTGCTCTTTCTACTTTGACTATATTGACTTTTGGTTATTCCTGGATCTTAATGTTAATTTTGTATTTAATCTTAAACCAATCACTCAATATTTTATGATCTCTGCAGCTAAAAATTACAGTCTACACTCCGTGAATATTTTCTCCCAGCATGCCTTGAATAGACAAGAACATTGCATGCTATTCAATGGGTATTAAAAGCATTTGCTTTGGGTGAGGATTTCCCAGAGTAATAAGTAATAACAAAAGTGATAAGCGGGGGTCTGCAGTGGTCCATGCCTTGGAGGATTTTATACTCTAGCTCCCTGGGTCTCAGTTTCTCTTCCCATAGTTAGTTTTTATTTATTTTTTATTTATTTATTTATTTTTCTGTTTCCAGGCTTGCTAACCATCCTGGACCCATAGAGAACCTCATGGAATCTCTGAACATCTCTTAACTTTTGAGCATAGTTCTCTTTCTGGTAGCGATGCTGAGGAGTTTCCTTGTTGCTCTCTGTTGCGCTTTGAGCAAGATACTTAAGTCCCAGGCAAGCTTGAAAGAACACAATGAATCTGGAGTCAGAGGAATTGGTTTTAATCCTGACTCTGCTTACTACCTATGTGATCCTGAATGAGTTATTTCCTTTCCCCTGGCCTCAGTTTTTTTTTCAATCTGTAAATTGAAGGGGCTGGAGAAAATGGCTTTTGAGGTCCCTTAGGATTCTAGACTGAGAGCTAGAAGGGAAATTTAGAAGCCGTCTAGTCCAACCCTTCCTCCCTCCTTATTTTACAGATGTGTGATAATGAAGCTAACAGCTGTAAAGTGGTTTGTCTAAGGTCACATACCAAGCTTTAGAAGCAAGATTTAATCCCAGGCTCTTTTGCTGCAAATCCAGTATTCATTACCCTATACCATACTTTCTTTGTAGTCTTAATCCTATGATCCTATGTTATAGAACAAATACTAGTACTCTATAGAGAGTACCATTAAGTAACATTAAAATATAGACACAAAAAGAGGGCTTATTAAACCTGTCCCCCTACTTCCCTGTCCCAAATGATGAAATCCAGCTCCCTCTGGTTTCCCCCAGGTTCTCCCTCTGCTCCTTAGAAAGCACAAAGCTCCCCAAACCGGGATCTCCCCAATTCTCTTATCCCTCCACCCCAAGGCTGTTCAGAAGTTAAACTAAATAAAACCACAGGACTCAGAGATGGAAGGAATCTTAGAGACTTCAGCAAACCCCTCCTTTTAGGAAGGAGGATCCGGAGACCCAGAGAAGAGATGTAACCTGCCTAGGATCACAGAGGAAAGGAGCAGAAGTAAGAGCAAAGATTTAAACTGGCTTCTGATTCCTACTCTGCTATTATTTCCATTACAGCACATAACGTTGGCAAGCCTGCCCTCCCTCTTATGTCCTCTCAGGGCTGGATTTCCAAGGAATAGAAGTGCCCATGAGGGAAGCAGAGAGATGTAGCTATTCACAGCAACACATGGCATGGAGACCTGCCCCCTGAGGAGGTCACTCAGAGGCCTTTGTACTTCTGCCTTTGCTTGCATTTGACTTGCTCTTCAGGGAGATGGAAGGATGTTGACAAAGGACATTCTCAACCTCTGAACTCTGCCCTCCCCCTCATTTCTGCTCTGATTCCTTGCCCTAGATTCAAAGGTTCACAGACTTAACAGAGCTCTCATGTACCATAAATCCTTTCTACAACAGGCTATTCAAATGCAGCCCTGGAGACACTGATTACCTGTCATAGACAAATAGAATTGTTAGAGTCTTAGGACGTATGTTGGAAATGAGAAAACAGAAATTTGGAGAAGAAAAGGACTTTAGAACACAAAATGTAAAAAACGAAATGAACTTAGAATGTTATAATTTGAAGGAATGTTAGAATAGAGTATCAGAGCTTGAAAAGGACCCCAAAACATAGACTATTATAACTGGAAGGGCCATTTGTTTGTAGGATGTTAGGAGCATAAGTAATCACCAGAAATGAATTCCTAATAAAGATAAATGCAAAATCTTATATAGGGTTCAAAAAATCAACTTCAAGTACAAGATGGGGAAAGCATAGCTAAATAACAGTTAATCTGAAGAAGACATGGAAGTTTTAATGGATTGCAAGTTCAGTATTAAGTCATTCTGATATGTCAGCTAAAATATAAAAAATCATACACACAGAGGCAAATTTAAGTTGTATAAAGAAAGATATGATGGCCAAGACAAGCGATTCATTTTTCCCTGGTCAGATAATATCTGGAGGACAATGGTTAGTTTTAAATGCCGTATTTTAGAAAGGATATTGGTGGGGGAGAGCATCAAGGGGAACATTTAAGGGAATGATGCTTGAAGGCATCAAGATTGTGCCATGTAAGTGTTATTTGGAGGGAATGTAAATATTAAACCTGAAGAAGAGAAGACTTTAGAGGATAACATTTGAAAGATTGTCAGGATGTTTGTGTGGCCCCAGAGGAACCAAGAATAATGGGTGGAAGTTGAAAAGAGACGTATTTAGATTTGAGGTCAGAAAAAAATCTTCTTAAAAATTAGAATTGTCCAAAAGTAGAAGTTGCTGGGGAAGATGAAAGGTTCCTCTTATGAGAGGCTTTTAAGCTGAGGCTGGATGACCACTTGTCTGATGTGGTGTAGGAGAATTCTTGGTCCAATAGATTAGTGATCCTTTCCAAATTCTAAGATTTAGCCTTAGAGATCGAATACAACCCCTCGATTGTACAAAGGTAAAAAGTGAGTCCTTGTCACCTGCCCCTCAAAGTGATTTGTTCAAGGCAACAAATGAGTAATGGAGTTTTCTAGGCTTCTTTTCTGCTAAATCCAACTGCTTATAGTTGCTTTTATCAATTCTTTTCCTTTCAGGCTCTCTGAATCTCCCTTCTCACCCCTTTACTCCTCAGAATAATAGATGGCATCAACATGAACAATAGGAACATTATTGAGGAAGATGTTGATATACTGGGTCACAAAGCAAGGATAGCAGTGTTGGAATCAAATCAATAAATGTCAGAGAACTTACTTCAAGGAAGCTGGTTCCCAAACCCTTTGACTTCTCTGTTATTAAATTTATTATGGTATGTGATATGGTCTCCCATTTAAGTTCAGCATCAGGAATGAAAAATAACATTCTTTGTTACGTTGGGTCCTAGAATATCTTCCTCATGAAGAGAAGGTATTCTTTTATCTAATTTTAGTGTTTCTGTGAAGGCGACCCTGTTCCCTTTCCACTCCCCTTAAACATCCTAAATATCTCTTCTTGCTGATGACTAAAATCCCTGTTATTTTTCACTGTACCACTCATTTCTCCATTATACAGAATTATTGAAGAAAAATCTTTCTTTTGCTCTTTGCCATCTGCTGCCAGCCCACATACCTGAGCTATAAGAAAAAAAAAACCCCTTATTTTTAAAACTTTAGATTTTTATAGATATCTTTTACTTTTACATCACCTTAATTCCCAAATAAATTTGTCCCTTCTGCATTACCCAGAGAGTCATATCTTCTTATAGCAAAGAATAAAAAAAGAGAGAAAATAAATTTTACTAAATGAAACAATATATCTACTAAGCCTTGCAGTTTTTATCACTTTCTATGCCTTTGGTTCCCCACTTTTGCGAGGAAGCCTCTTTCTCCTGCTCTCCAACAACTGAACTTCATGTTTTGTTTAGGTCCCAACTAAAATCTCACTTCCTACAGGAAAGTAAGCCTTTCTTAATTTCTTTTAAAATATATTATTTATTCATTTAAAAAATTGGGTTCTGAATTATTTCTAATCCTCCCACTTCTCCCCCACCCAACAAGAAAGCAACTTATATATCAGTTATATATGTGGAATGCAAAAATATTTCCATATTAGCCATGTTGCAAAGAATAAAATACCAAGAAAAATAAAGTGAAAAAAGTATTTAGTAATCTGCATTTATGATTTTTTTTTTGTAAATGTATATAGTATTTTTCATTATTAGTTCTTCAGAATTGTCTTGGATCACTGTATTGATCCCAGTACTAAATCTTTCACACTTCCCCACCCCTCTTTAATTTCAGTACCTTCCTTGTTAATTATTTCCTATTTATCCTGCACATAGCTTGCTTTGTGAGTATGACTCTTCTTGTATCTCTAGATTTTAGCACAGTATTTGGAAGAATGTAGGAGCTTAATAAATGTTTATTGGATTGAATTGAATTATTCTTTTCAAACCTAAGTACAACTTAGTTTTCCCTATAAGATATAGAAAGGCATGCTTTGTATTTCTACAATTAATAACATTAGTTAACATTTACATATTGGTTATTTTCTCCTTTAGTTCTAGGGACATAATCTAGAAGTCAAAGTCAGTAGGACTGGTATTCTTAATCCCATTTTATAGGATCCCAAGTTACAATAGTACAAAATCACTTGCTGAAGGCCACCTAACTAGTAAGTGGATGAGTTAGGATCATGGCTGTAGTCTAATCTTCATTTAACTCAAGAGTGAAGCCAGGGTCCATTTTGGGAATTAAAGAGCTTTGTAGAACCATAGGTTACTAAAAGTAAAAAACAAACAAACAAAAAAACCCTTTTATTTGATTCTTCCTTTAAAAAAATTGGTCACAAAGAGAACTCCATGTGGCTTAACTGGAACTACTCAAAAGTAGAAAAGGCAATGAGGAGAAGGGAAAGGGTGCTTATTTGGCCTAAAGACCAATAAGCTCCTCTCTCTTAGCTCTGCCACATACTGGAGTCTCACTTCTCTTCTTTGGAGAACCCTTAGTTTCCTTATTTGTAAAATGATCACATTGGACAAGGTGATTTTTAAGGTCTAGTTCGGAGATAGAATTATGAACTTTTAAAGAATATTCCTATTTTGAAAAGAGTTGCCAAAATGCTCTTTTGTTTTTGTTCTGGAACAAAGAAATATAGGTTCTTAAGGATATTTTATTTGGTACATTTGTCTGATACTCCAATGAGCAATCATCATATTGACTAAGTGCCTATTCAATATTAGGAATTGATGACAGGAAGAAAAAAGTGAAATTGTCTTTTTTTCTTCCAGGAACTTACATCTTGTTATAGGCACAGGTATATACATTCTCACATAAACATACACATATAAATATTTTTAAAAGTACATAGTAATTAGGAAAGAAGGCAACAAGAAGCTGAGTGGAAAAAGAACTAGAAAGCCTCAAGGAAGAGATAGTGCTTGAATTGAACCTTTAAGGAAACTAGGGATTAAAAGAGGTTTAAAATAAATATCAAATAGGAATGGAGAACAGATTTGTACAAAGGTATGGAAGTGGGAAATGAAAAATGATGTGTAAAGAATGTAGCAATAAATATATGAACTGATGCTGAGTGAAGTGAGAAGAACCAAGAGAGCACAGTACACAGTATCAACAACATAAAATATTTAGCTCTTCTCAGCAATACAGTTATCCAAGCTAATTTCAAAAGACTTGGGATGGAAAATGCCATCTGCACCCAGAAAGAGAACAATAAAGAATGAATGTAGATCAAAGCATACTAATTTCAACTTTCGTTCATTTGTTTGTTTTTCTTGTGGTTTCTCCCTTTTGCTCTGCTTTTTCTTTTACAACATGACTAATATGGAAATATATTTAAAATTATTTTATATGTACAAACCATATCAGGCATGTATGTATAAACTGTCTTAGAGAGAAGGGGGGGTAAGAGAGGGAGAAAAAAAATGGAACTTAAAACCTTTTAAAAATAATATTGAAAACTATTTTTACATGTAACATGTAATCAGAAAAAAAGATTAGAAAGAAAGCTAGTTTGACTGGACTATAGAGTGTGTTAATGGAAATTATGTACAATAAACTTAAAAATCTAGGTTGGGCATTATATCTAGCTTTAAGTCAGTAACTCTGTTCAAGTCACTCAATCCAACCTCTCTGAGCTCCTGGAAACTCTTTAAGACTGTAAAATAATTTTTGATAAAAATATGTGGAGAGGAAATTTCCTCATTTAGAGTTCTTTATATTCTTGAAATCACAGATACATATATAAACGTATATGCATATACGTACATATACAAGTAAATATATATATACATAAAAAGACATACACATATATATGTCAGTGTGATTTTAAAATTTCTAAAAACATCTATGCTCATCATTTTCTATATGCTTCATAACAACTATGTGAGGTAGGTGTCTCCACCCCATTTTGAGGAGGATATTGAAGCTAGAAGAAGTTCAATGACTTGTCCATGGTTACATACCTATTAAACATATGAGGGGTATTTGAACTTGGGTCTTTGTGATCCCAAGCCCTAGTGCTCTATCCACTATGGGGTACTACCTCCAAGCATAATTGCATTAAAAAATGCCAGGACTCTTTAGAAGGTCCTATTTACAATGAATCCTTCTTGAGGTTCATAGTCTGTGCTGAGTATAACTAGGGGCTGATTAACTGGCTCTCTATTTATTGACCTGACGAGGGGTGCACATTAAGCCTTGTAGATTATGGGCATTACAAAATAGAACTCATTTGTGAAGGTGCATAAGTCCTCTCAATGCCTTTTGCATTTTTCAACTCATAAACTACCTGGAATCATTCCTTTCTGAATGGATTCTCCCAGCCCTGACTCCAGCAAGGGGGTTTCATTCTGTATTGAAAATTGCAGCGGAAAATTTTCTTGAGCCGTTGATATGTCAGAATAGAGTTTATTATCACTCGAAGTCCCAGCGTTGGGAGCTATGTGAAAGGTTTGGTAAATAATATGACACGGGTTGGAACTCATTTGATGCTGTGATAGCTGGTGAATATTTTCTGGGGAGACAGACAGGGGAAATGAACAAACAAGAGCCATGCTTCTCTTGGAAAAACCTGCTCACTCCTCCTAAACGATCATGGTAATTAGCAACTTTCCAAACAATTTGATTTCCACTTTTTTGGGGGGAGGGGGTTAGGATACACTGGATTGAGGATAATGAAACCCTGAGTTTAAAGTAATCATGACCCCAGGTAAGGTAATTCACCTCCCAGAGCCTTGATTATTTTGTCTGTAAAATGGAAATAATTATTTGATTGACTTTTTTTTTTGTTAGTACATAAAGGAATATAGAAATAGGTGGGTGGGAATGATTTTATTATTAATACCTGTTCTGTGACTTAAGGATGATATGGGATGATGGATTCTTTGGAAAGGATTAGATACTAGGCATTATTTTAAAGAGAAAACATTTATCACTACTGCATATACTGTTCCCTAATAGTCATGGGCACTAGTTCAATATTTTGAAGAAACAATATTTCAGCAGGGTGGATTTCAGCAGGATTGTAATCTTTTTCTTGAAACCTTCTTCTAGAATTGCTGTGATTTTATTATTGTAGAGAATCCCTAGGAGAGGGAAAGTTATTCTATCAAGGTAGCTCAGCATTTCCCCTGCCATGGATAGCACCAGAGCCTGGAATATATGTCTATAATTTGTTTATAATCCTGTAGCCAGGATCTATTAGAAGTAGGACTTGAACCCAGATCTTTTAGAATGAAATATGTCAGAAAAATCATGAATCTTTAACTAACAAGAGGGATGAATGCCTACAAATGTAGCTAAATTAATGTCAGGCAGGAGAACTTAGTTTGATATTTGAAGATTTCCAGCCTGATAGTTCCTGTTAGAACTTATATTCTACCAATAGGACCATAATTGTTAATATTTAAATAACACTTTGAGGCTTATAAAGCGTTGTACAACACATTGTCTCCTTTAATCCTGACAATACTGAGAGGTAGGTATTATCTACCAAAAGAAACAGGTCACTCAGGCAAGCATCTCCATTTTACAATGAGGAAGTTGAGACTTAGAGAAGGTAAATAACTTGACCAGGGTCACATTGCTCTTATGTCAGAGACAGGATTTGAACTCAGGTCTTCACAACTCTGAGTCCAGTAGACTATTCATTGTGCTCTCTAGATGTCTCCAGAATTTTAAGGACTCAGGGTCAAGTCCATGCCTTGGACAGATAGACTTTAGTGGTGGCCATTATGTGATACACTAATTTTCATTTTCATCATATTTTAAAGTAGAGAACACTGTCATACCTCTCCTCCCTTTTGTTGCTAATCTCTTTGAAAAGGACATCTGCAATGGATACCTCTACTTCTTTCCTCTCACTCTCTTCTGAACCCTCTGCATTTGGGCTTCTAATCCCATCATTCAAGTGAAACCTCTCTCCTAAATTACTACTGATCACTTAATTGCGAGATCTAATGGCTGTTTCTCAATCTTCTCTCTCTCACTTTCTCTCTCTCTCTCTCTCTCTCTCTCTCTCTCTCTCTCTCTCTCTCTCTCTCTCTGTCTCTCTGTCTCTTTCTCTCTCTCTCTCTCTCTCTCTCTCTGTCTCTCTGTCTCTTTCTCTCTCTCTCTGTCTCTCTCTGTCTCTCTCTGTCTCTTTCTCTCTGTGTCTCTCTGTCTTTCTCTGTCTCTGTCTCTCTGTCTCTCTCTCTCTGTCTCTCTCTGTCTCTTTCTCTCTGTGTCTCTCTCTGTCTCTGTCTGTCTCTCTCTCTGTCTCCCTCTTTCTCTCTCTGTCTCTCTGTCTCTGTCTCTGTCTGTCTCTCTCTGTCTCTTTCTCTCTCTGTCTCTCTCTGTCTCTTTCTCTCTGTGTCTCTCTGTCTTTCTCTGTCTCTGTCTCTCTGTCTCTCTCTCTCTGTCTCTCTCTCTCTGTCTGTCTCTCTCTGTCTCTCTCTCTGTCTCTCTGTCTCTCTGTCTCTGTCTGTCTCTCTCTGTCTCTGTCTCTCTGTCTCTCTCTTTCTCTCTCTGTCTCTCTCTCTCTGTCTCTGTCTGTCTCTGTCTCTGTCTCTGTCTCTGTCTCTCTGTCTCTCTCTCTCTCTCTCTCTCTCTCTCTCTCTCTCTCTCTCTCTCTCTGTTATATTCTTTTTTCTTTAAGTTTTCATGATAGTACTTTCTCTTGATTGTTCTGCTTGTTGGGTTGTTCCTTCTCTATTCTTTTTCCTGGATCTTCATCCAAATCTTCTTTGTTAACCATGGGCTATTTACCCAGAGGGCTCTGAACTAGGTCCTTTTCTCCTTCTCCACTTTTTCACTTATGGGTTCTCCCATGGTAGTAACTATTTTCTCTATGCAAATGGCTCTCAGATGTACTCATCCAGTTCTAATCCCTCTTCTGACTTCCAATCTTTCATCTTCAGCTGCTTATTAGATGATTTGCACTGGATGTCCTATAGACATCTTAAACTCAACACATCCAAAACTGAACTCATTATTTTCCCCTCCTCCCCCAGTTTCCCTTCTTCCTAATTTCCCTATTACTGTTGAAGATACCACCATCCTCCCTCCTAAAGACTCAGATTTATAACCCAGGCATCATCCTTGGCTTCTCACTCTCTATCCCTCTGACTCCCAATATTCAACCACTTGTCAAGTTTTGTCATTTACATCTGTAAAGTATTTCTCAACATAGCCTTTTTTCCCTCTGATTCTGCCATCACCTTGGTGTGGGCCCTTATCTTCTCATATGAGACTACTGAAATGGCTTGATGTTTGGTCTCATCTCTCTCCCCATTGAAATTAATCTCCTCAGACAAAATGATTGCTCTTAAGCATGGGTCTGACCATGTTATCTCTTTCCCCCCTTCCTTATTCAATTACCTCTAGGATCAAATAGAAGGTCCTTTGTTTGGTTAATAGAATTAATCATAAACTGGCCCTTCCAACTTTTCCAGTCTTCCTAAACTTTATTCCCTCCAGATATTGGTCTCTAGTTTTTCTCACATGGAACACTCCATTCTAGAACACTTAGATGTTTTTTCCACTCATTATTGCCCTTACCTGAATCTCTTCATCTTTTTCTCCTAGTTTTTTGGCTTCAAATTTTAACCAAAGTTCTACCTTCTATAAGAAGTCTTTCTCAATCCTTATTGCCTTTCCTCTGAGATATATCCTGCATATATTATGTTTGTATATGCTTTGCCTATAATCTCCTCATTAAATCTGAGCCCTTAGAGAGTAATGACTATTTTTTGCTTTTCTTTTTATCCCTGGGTGTAGCATAGCCTGGCACACAATAGAAACTTAATAAATGCAAGATGACTGACAAAACACTTCTCCCATAATACCCCATGTGAGGCAGATATTGAAAGTATAATTATCCCTAATTTACAAATGAGGAAAATTGAGGCTAAGAGAACTAAATTAATTTGCTAATGATTACACAGCTAGAAAATCCAAAGCTGGAATATAAAGTTAGGTCCTCTTGTTCTATGTTCA
The DNA here is from genome assembly GCF_048593235.1 of Sminthopsis crassicaudata. NCBI lineage: Eukaryota > Metazoa > Chordata > Mammalia > Dasyuromorphia > Dasyuridae > Sminthopsis > Sminthopsis crassicaudata. The sequence continues at coordinate 461,172,181 of NC_133618.1, read as the reverse complement.
GAGTTTAATGGTCAGATCCTTAGGAAAGGATGATAAGAGTGCTAAAATGTCAGAGCTTAAGGGATTCTTTTAGGTCATAGAAAGTTAGAACTGGAAGGAGTCTTAAATATCACTTTCCCTTTTAATTACATAGATGAAAAAAATTCAAAAGTTTGCTACCTGTTACTTAGCCAGTAAGCTGAAAAGCTGAGGCTCAAGCCCCTACTTCTCCTGACTCCTTAAACTTCAAATTACTTCAGTCCAAAGGAAGTCTAACCCAAATGGCTAGTTTCATTCTAGCTTTAGGTTTAGAAACATGAAACCCAGACGCTGAAAAGGGGATGAACAGAAAAGGAAATCTATTCTTAAAAATCTTTAATTTCACTTAAAAATTACATCCATAGTATTGATTATATCTGAAGCTTTGTACTCTAGTCATGACTGGATGCTGATACATATCTTGATCCTTGCTCTTAGCAATAGGTCTGCTTGATAAGTACAGGGAATGGGGTGATTGGAGGGAAAATGGGCAGTTTCTAGTACACACTTGCCTGCTATTATGCCATTATAGTTTCATTTCTGAAAATCTTGAAGTTTCTCATGTTCCCCCCCTGAATCCTTTTTTATTTATTGACTGATGATTCATTCATTCACTATACATTTATTAAATACTTAACCATATACAGAAGCTATTTATTGCATCATAAAATACTATGCCAATTCCTGAGATTATGGATTTTATATTTAATAGGGGATTAAGGCATAAGGACATGACTAAAATAAGTACATCAGAGAGTTATACAATGAAATACAATGTGAATTTGGGAAGACAATGAAGTTTTTACTAGAAAAAACCCAATTAAAAAAAAAAAACTCTGAGATTTCACTGCTGACACATGAATTATAAATCTTGAAATGTGGATCAAAAAATAGAGTCATTTGTCTATGACTCTTTTACTTAACTTTCGCTTAGTCTTAAATTCATATGCATGGCAAATTGGAGATAATCCTGGAAGCAAAGTTGTCTTGGTATTCCAACTTTCATATAGGTCCTATAGATTTCTTTGGCAGATCCCCTACATGTATTTTAGGAGCATATGATTCCCATAAAGGGTTAAATTGGAATTCTAAGGAATTTTTGGTCCTAAATCAGATAATTGGCTGGGACAAATCAGTTTCAGATGAAGAAACTTAAAAGAAAAGACTTAATAGCCTGGAGAAACTTCTGACTTGGATATGATAATTAATAGCCTTTGGCTATCCACAAAGAACTAGGAGGAGCTTTTCAATCACTGTATCATAGCATAAAAGGGCTAAACTGGACAGTACATAATTCTAAAGAAATGAAACTTGTAAGCTTCCATCAAAGAGCAACACCTGGCAATGATCATTATCTCAGCAGTGGAGACTAGAGACCTGATGTCCAGAAGACAGCAGCAAGAAGAATTTCATCAATTCTAGATCAGTGGATTTGTGAGCTGTTCTTCCACATGCATTCCTTTTATTTGTACCCTCCATGAATAATCTGTGATCATGTATGTTCTCTGAATGTATGGTCTTGTGGGAAGGTGTAATCTTATTATCCCTTCATTTGTTATGCTATCCAAACTAATGCATCCTCTGTTTAAGAATAAGCACATTTGTGGGATCTTGTAAATTCTAGTTTTGAGTTGATTTCACAGATTATTTTTTAATTTGTGGTAGTTCTACTGGAGGATCATATGAAAGAAAATACCTCAAGAGTGTTAAATGATGTTTAAAGAGGTGAGGTAATCAGAGAAAGTTTTCTAAAGGAAGTGACATTTTACATGGATGGATTCAAGAATTCAGAGGGTAAGAAGAAAAAGTATGAGTAAAAAAACTCCAGCAACAACAGCATGATATGAAAATGCATGCAGTATTCAGAAAGAAAAAAAACCCCCTCCAATTTGACTACAAAGAAGTAATATTACAATGTAAATACTCTTAGCACAGTTTCTATCATAAGCTAATGCCTAAGTTTTAGTGAAATCAGGTGAATATAGCCAGCTGAATGACAAAAAGGGGGTAAAGGATAGGGCACATGAGAAGGGAGAGAGGAGACTTTTCAAGGGGAAGATATATAAAGAAAATAACTTGTAAATAGGATTATATGATTCTAGATCTAAAATGGGAGGGGATCTCAGAAGTTAATCTCTTAAAATGACTTGCCATTATTCACACAGAATAATGGAATAAGCACTGGAGCTCAATGGTTGTGATTTGTAACTTTTCTGATAATGCTCATAGTGAAACTGCTGCTCATCAATCAATCAAAAAAATCAATCAAAGAGATACAGCACATATTAACTAGCCTATGAGGACCAGTTCTTCAAGCAAACATAGACAATAACCTTTGTTCAGTCCACATGACAATGTAGAAACTTGGATAAAGCTGATTTCTGGCCATCTGTGCAATAATAACAACAAAAATCTACTTGTTTGTAGAACCAGAGGAACTGATGACTCAGGAGTTGCTGAGACAGGACTGAATGTGCATTTGTGATCAGTGGGGCAGGACCGGCCTATAAGCCCAGTGTTTTTGAGCTTGGCTCTGTTAATTCCATCTCCATGTTCATTTGAAAGCTTTCACAGGTATTGTTTCTGCTCTGTTCTGTTCTGTTCTATGTGAAGAGAGCCTTTTAAATGTCTGCTGAGCTAGAACAGATAATGTATCTTGGTGCGAGCCAAGGCATTTTTCTTTCCAACTTAATTGCGTTTGAGTGGGTAGACTACTGAAGGACCAGGGAGAGAGGCTTTGGTCTTTATCTTCTAATCTGGGCTTCTGCCATGTGGTTCATAAGTGTATTGACCGGCTTTTGCTTCTATCTCTACTTTGTCTATTCTTTCCTGTTCTTAGGTAAAGGAATAACTGTACCAGGTTCTGATCTTATTCTCTTGGAACATTTGGGAGAATTAGCTGCCAGTGGTCTAGAAGCCAAAGGCCAGGCCAGTTTGTGATCCAAGGGTATGGTCCCAAGGAATGACTGGGTCCTAGTCCAGCAACTGAGCCAAGAGGGTAGGTACCACAAGAACAAGTCTTCATTCATCAGTTATTCTTTATTACGAAATAAACTTAGTTAGACAAATGTTTTGACTAACGTATTTTAAATTTGAATCTACTTTACCTAGGGATCAAAGTGGTTTAGGGAAGTTTGTGCTCCCAGATTTTGGGGAGGAATGTCTGTAGTTTTTATTCTTGGTATATATTCTCAACAAATATGCTTTTGTGAAAAAGCTCATTAATGTTAATTGATTAAATTATATGAGAGGCTAATCATTGATGGCTGATAATGTACAAATATATGGTTCAAGATAGTAACAACAACAAAATCCCGAACCCCTTAAATACCTAAGAGAAAGTGCCTAACTTGGGGACTTGACTTATTCTTATGAGGGGGTGTTAGAACAAGGATGTCCCAGAAATTACAAAGGGCTACACATTTAAAAAAGAGGACCCTCCTGCCTTTTGCTATTTTCTTTTCACTTGTAAGGCAATGCTTCTTTGAACTTGTTGGAAGAGCCAGGTAGAGAGAGAGTATCTGCCTTAGCTCTTGTCAAATCATTATGGCTGTAAGAAAGTGGCTGCCTCTGTCTCTGCATTTTTATTCAATCATGATCTGAGGTGAATAAACATTCTGAAATGGAAGATTCCAGGTGATCCTGTTAATTTCATAGATCTAGATCCACCCCACTAGAGGTCCCACTGATGATCAGAGGCAGTAGCAATGGCTCCTGGAATGGTACTGGCAAATAGCAATGGAAGTAGTTGCAACTAGAAGTCAAAAGACACACAACAAGGATGGCAGAGGCTTCAGGGATTGTGACTCTTAAAGAGAGTACTGGCAATCAACTCAGCAGAGGTACAGAATCTTATATTTATATATTTAAAGGGAACTTTGTTAATACTCTACAATGGGAAAAAAAAAGTGACACTTGGTCTCAGGATTTGAAAGGGACCATTCTGTCTCATGTATTTTCTAGATAGATATCTCACTAAATTTATTCTTTAAGTTAATCTCCCTAGGATCTTCTGTGTGATAGGGGACTGTGTGTCTCCAGTTTGAGAATGAATGTTTTCTATAACTGCTCAGAAAATATTTTTGGCAAAGGCTAATTGTTGGTAGAAGGCATTCTGCTAAGGACTTAGGAGCTATAATGATAGAAATGTAACTCTGTGGGATTACCCTCACAATCTTGAGATTCCCTTTGGGAATCTCAAACTGTGAGTACAAGAAAAGGGGGGACGGTGGGTAGTGAGTCCAGAGAAAATTCTATATGAAAGTCCCCCTTATCCCTATTCGTTATTAAAAAACCCCAAAAGCAAACAACCTCCCCCAAATAAACAAAAAACCCTAGAATCTAAGAATTTAAAAAGACCTCAGAATTCATCTTGTTCAAACTGTATCTGATTGGCATTCTTCTCTACAATACCTCCAACTAATGTGCATCCAGGATGTACTTGAAGGAAAGGGAAATGCATTACTTATAGAAGCAGTGAAACTTTAGTTATTCAAGATGTTTTCCTTTAAATTTTCATCCAGTCAACTTTCATCCCTTAGCCTTAATTTTGTACTCCATGACCATTCAGAACAAACATAATCCCTCTTCCTTATATGACAACTCTTTAAACACAACAATCAAATCTACCTCTAACTTTTCTTTTCCAGAATAAACTTCCCCAATTCTTTAAGTCAAATCTTGTTTAGTCTCCAGGCCCTGCTCTGTCCCAGTTACCTTTTTCGAAACAGGCTTTAGTTTGTGACTGCCATTCCTTTTGACCAAATCTCTATTGGTTAATAGATAATATTGTTTACAACCTTCAGGCAGAGTGCAAGGCAGAGAAAATAATCAGAACATGGCTAGGTGTCTACAGGAACCATCTACCAGCAGCACCTCCTGTTTTCTCCTCCTTCCCTGCCCAGGCAGGGCCTTTATTTTCTGAAGGTATAAACCTCTTCAGACATAAAATCATCCCAGTGAAGATATACTTGCCTTGGTGACTTATTGCTCTTTGTATTTTTTAGTGCTTTAAAGTTTTTTATGTTTCCAATAACCTGAAGAAAGATGATAGATATATAATAACACTGAGCAATAACATACTGTATTTACAAACATATAAATATACTCCATCAAATGTACATATTTTTATAACTCTCGCTGATCTTTCTCCAGCAGCTGCATTTTTTTGAATTACAGGATGTAAGTAATGAGCCCATCATCCTGCTCACACATCTATAAATTACAGGGAAGAAGCCGGGTGTCCTGGAAATCTCTGTGCCTCTAACTCACCTACAGGTGGATTTCCCTCCTCCTTTCCCTCTGTTCCTTTAGAGATAGAAGAGATGGACTGTGATGCTATGGTAAGAGGACTATCCTTGAAATCAAGAAATGAGAGGTTCTAGTCCTGGATGCTCCACTTTCAAGTAGTATGACTTTGGGTAAGTCACTTAACCTAATGGGGCCTAGAAAAACAGAATGTTAATATTGAAAAGCACTTTAGAATGTAGATCCTCCTATATATATATGTGCATATATATATATATATAGGAGGATCTACATTCTAATATATATGTATATATATTCAATATATTTTTATTTTTGTGAATTAGTTTATTTTGAATTTATTGTATGTATTATGCTGTTATCAATTTCTATACCCTAGTCTTTAATTGTTTATATTGTGTAATTGAGTATCATATCCTAGCAATATAGATAGGATAAATATGTGCTTAGAGATATAACTAGCAATTGTGGAATCTGGGAAAAAAATTTAGGGAACAGACAAATTAAATGATAGACTGCTTTGGTCAAGTCTATTGTGCCAGGGGAGAGAGATGGCACATGCCTTGTGCATTTTGACCATCCCCATGGTGTAGCTATGTCTTCCAGCTCCTGGGAAAAGATGAAATGGGGAAATATTCAACTGGGGGGTGAGGGGACAGAAGAAGTATGTGACGATAACAGGATCATCTAGGAAATGACACTGGAGCAAATAAAGAGATCGGGGCAGTGACAATATAGCTGAAGGGACTACGGTGCAGAGCCAGCAGAGGTATCAGGATGGTAGGTCTGGCACCTGTCCCCTCACATATTAGTAATTAGGGCAAAACCTTCTTAGTCATATCCCAGTTTTAGAGCTAAATAATCATATATACATGTAAGAGAATGTGCATCTGGGTGTATAAACACATGAATTCTTAGAAACATTTTGTTTATTCATAGCCATGACTCAAATCACTTAACATATATGTGTGCATACATGTATGTTTGTATATGTATGTGCACATACATGTGTTTGTATGTGAAAACACATTAGAGATGGCTCTCTTTGCCACTTACTGTTTCATTTCCTTATCTCTTCACTTCATCTTCCAACTGTTTATAGGAAGAGGTCAGGACTGGGAGTCAGGTATAGTGGGTTCCACTCCCAGGTCTGCCACTTACTAGTTACATGGGCTTGAACCTGGTAGAAATAATTTCTTCTCTCTGGGCTTCTGCTGACTCTTCTGAATAAAGAATTATTAAACTAGTTGCTATTTAAGATCCTTCTCATCTCTAAGGATCTAAGGCTACAAAGAGATGAATTCTCCCTGACACTAAAGTCTAATTTTCTTTTTAAACAAATATGATCATTGATAGTTGCTGTATCTTTGCTAAACTCCAACGAATCATTGTGAAAAACATCGGTAAAGCTTCCAAAATCAGAACCATCTCCACCCATGCAGATTACTATCCACCTGTGAGTTAGAAATTGCGTTGGGAGTCACCTGAGGCAAACAGAGATTGTGTCTCACTCAGTGTAAAATACATAGGAACCATCAGAGAAGCCATTCAATCCAGGTTTTCCTGAAACCAAGTCCAGCACTCTGTACTTTATACGAGTCTGCTTTTCCTTGTTATAGCTTTGATTTAGTTGTTGTCTAGTCTTTGGACAGAAGGACAAGCCCCAAATGCAACACGGGATAATACTACCTGCTTCATGCTAAGATAGTATATTTTACAGAGCCACATTGTGTGTCAAGAAGCTGGATCTACTTGTATGTCTTTGAAATTCCCCTTGTAGTGCTTTAATACAATGCTGGACATATAATGATAATGGTGATGATGATGACAGTAATATTCATGTTTATATAGCATTCTGCAATTTAGTCAGTCAACAAACATTTATTAGGCATTTGTTATGTATTAGGCACTGTGCTCAGTGATGGGAATACAAAGAAAAACAAAACCAGTTCTTGTCCTAAAAAAAAACACATTCTAACAAGTGAAGCAATGTATAAATAGCTATGTACATTCAAGCTATATTAAGAGGAGATGGAGAAAATATCCGAGGGGAAGGCACTCGTAGCTGGGGAGACCATGGAAGGCCTGCTACAAAAGACAGGGGTTTAAAGAAAATGAAACTCGAAAGAAGCCATGAAAACTGAGGTGGAGATGAGAATGGAGAGCATTTCAGGTATGGGGGACGACCAATACAAAAGCACAGGGATGGGCGATGGGGTGTCATGTGCAGGTAACAAAAAGGGACTGTTACTGTCACTTGAGGAGTTGGAGGAAAGTGTAGTGACTGAAGAGATAGGAATGGATACAACTTTAAATATTAAATAAATGACTTTGTGTTTGAACCTGGAGGTCATCGATTCTTTTCAAGAATGAAGGATGAAACAACCAGAACAATGAGGAACCACAGAAGTTTAATGAATTGGAATGCATGATGTGGGGGAGCTTTTAACTACTGAGTGGTATATGGATTGTAGTCCCATGAGATATTTGAGGCAGGAAAACTAATTAGAGAGTATTATAATAATTCAGGCATTTTCTCACAATAATCTCCTGAGGCAGGAAATACAAATATCAATATTACTATTTTTGGAGATGAGAAAAATGAAGCTCCCAGAGGTCAAAGGACCAAGCTTAAGGGCAGCTCAGTGATTCAGTCAGAAAGAGGTTAAATTAATTTCCCATAGTCAAACAGTTAATTTGTGTCAGAGGCAAGATATAAACTTCAAGCCCAGACCTCTATCTGCTACAGGGAATGATTTTGTTTTGTCTTTGTCTCCAGTACCTGAAAAAGCAGTGTTTTGTACATAATAGATGCTTAATAAATGCTTTCTTGCTTGAAATTTGGGTTCAAATTCTGAGCTGGATTCTTCTTATCTATCTGAGATCTTTTTACCTCTCAGATTCTCATTTTTCCCATCTCTAAAATGGGGCTTAACTTTTCTGCACCACAAAGATTATCATAAGGAAAACACATTGACATTCTAAAAGCACCCCAGAAATGCAAGGCCTGGAGGTAGGGAAGATTCATCTTCTTGAGTTTCAAATCTGACTTCAGAAGCAATTAAACTAATGAAGCTGTATTCCTGGGCAAGTCACTTAAACCCATTTGTCTCAGTTTCTCTCTTTGTAAAATGAGCTGAAAAAGGAAATGGCAAACCATTCCAGTATCTTTGCCAAGATGACCCCCAAATGAGATCACAGTCAGATATGATTGAAACAATTGAACAACCACGTTTGGGACTTAAGAAGCCATAAAGTCCAAAACCTCATTTTACAAGGGAGGAAACTGGAGTCCAGAGAAGCCTGGGTCACTTAGGCACTAAGGATCAGTCTTCTAACCTTCTGAGTGCTTTTTGTTTTTTGTTTCCTCATCTCACATGGTCTCTCTCAATATTAGGCTGTTTCAGTAGCTCTTTAATTATTTACTATAATTAAAGTTATGCCTTGCATTTGTGGAATGTTTAAGATCATTGACATGTTTTCCTCACAATAATCTTGTGTTGCAGGTAGTTTAAGCATTATTAGCCCTATTTTAGAGATGGAGAAAATGAAACTCAGAGATAAAATAGCTCAAATAAATAAAGAAGGCCTAGAATTCAAACCTAGATTTCAAGCAAGCATTTATTAAGCACCTACTATATACAAAACATTGTGATTTTTCAGGCACTGGAGACAAAGGCAAAACAAAATCATTCCTGCAGCAGATAGAGGTCTGGGCTTGAAGTTCATGTCTTGCCTCTGACACAAACGGGATGTTTGACTATTGGCAAGTCATTCAGCCTCTGCCCCTGTTTTCTCATGCATATAATCAGGATAATAATAGCTTTAGTAGATACTTCACAGGATTGTTTTGGAGTTTAAATAAGATTGTGAGCATAAATTACTTTGTATGCTTTAAAGGGTTTCACACACATACATACAGACAGACACACATCAGCCACTAGTCTTATCCATGGTACTGTTCTTGTTGATGTCATTGATGGAAAATAGCATTTCTATAGATAAATGAGTCTAAGAGAGAGAAAACTATTATCTAGGGAGATCAGGAGCTACTTCTGATAAGATGGAGGGGAAACCTAATTTGATGCTTGAATAAAGTTGAACATTCAAAGAGATGGGAGTCCCTGCCTTCAAGACTGGTATTCTTCCTCAGTGGCCCGGGGATGCCTGGGACAGCTGGGCTTTTCGTCTCCACCATGGAGAATCTCTGGCTTGGTTCCTGAGGCCCACAAGCCTCTGGGAGGTGGCTTTCTGGATCTTTCATGGGTGAGTGGGAGAGATCATCTGGCACGGTCACAGCTGAGCTCAGCATCAGCGTCCAAATTTTCCATGCTCATGTTTAATTTACCCGCCTGTAGTTTTTCAAGTTGTCATCCATTATTTATGCAGCCCTGCACTCCAACATGGGGCTCTGGAGTAAGAATGTGCCAAATGCAAAACACAAAACAACATCCCTACCCCAAAGAATTGACAACTGGCTCTTTGTACAAAGGAAGGGGCTGTGCAATTCTGTCTTCAGGGAGCTGTTTCTTGTCCTCTTTCAAGTGATTCTTCTGTGAATTCATCTTCATTTCATTGCCTTTCCTTATAAAAGGAGCCAGTGAATAATTGAAGTCCTAGTCCTCTCACAAGGGAATGGCAGGGCCCATAGCCCTCATGAAAGGGAAAACATATAGGCTCCTATAAAGTGTGTGTGTATCTGGAAAAGCTTAAGGGACTCATATTAGAAAGTCAGTTGGAATTTTCCCTCATTTGGGGAGATGTAGCTGCTTATCCACGTGGAACCCAAAGGTGTGAGATGGATCACAGAATAAGTCCTCACTGGCTCAGTGCCACTGGTCAGACCGCCTGACCTCAGTTTCCTTCTCTGTAAATGAGGGTGCCTAATGCTTGCATTTCACACTTCACAAAGACTTTTATAAACAAATGCTTTGTTACTATAAGCCATCATTATTAGCTGTGGTTTCATGAAATGACAGAGTTGGAAGATTCCTTAGAGATTTTACAATTCAATCCTCTCATTTTATAGATGAGGAACACGTCTAGAGAAGGGAAGCACTTTTTTTTCTTTTTCTTTATTAAAGCTTTTTATTTTCAAAACATAGGCAGAGATAATTTTCATCATTCATTCTTGCAAAACCTTGTGTTCTAATTTTTCTCTCTTCTTTTCCCCCTAGACAGCAAGTAATCCAATATATATGTTAAACATGTGCAGTTCTTCTATACATATTTCTACAATTATGCTGCACAAGAAAAATCAGATCAAAAAGAAAATAAAAACTAAGAAAAATGCAAGTAAACAACAAAAAGAGTGAAAATGCTATGTTGTGATCCTCACTAGGTTCCCATCGTGCTCTCTCTAGGTGCAGATGACTCTCTCAATCACAAGATCATTGGAATTGTCCTGAATTACCTCATTGTTGAAAAGAGCCACATCCATCAGAATTGATCTTCCCATATTTTTTCTGTTGCCTTGGCCAATGTTCTCTTGGTTCTACTTTCTTCTCTTGGCATCAGTTCATGTAAGTCTCTTCCTGAAATCGTCCTGCTGGTCATTTCGTATATAACAATAATATTCCATAACTCTCATACACCATAACTTATTCAGCCATTCCCCAGCTGATGGGTATCCATTCAATTCAAAAGGCTGCCACAAACATTCTTGCACATACTGGTCCCTTTCTCTTCTTTAAGATCTCTTTGGGCTATAAGCCCAGTACAATTACTGCTGGGTCAAAGGGTATGTACAATTTGATAGTCCTTTGAGCATAGTTCCAAATTGTTCTCCAAAATAGTTGGATCCGTTCACAGTTCCACCAACAATGTATCAATGCCCCAGCTTTCCCGCATCCCCTCCAACATTCATCACTATCTTTTTCTGTCATCTTAGACAATCTGAGATCTGTGTAGTGGTAACTCATAGTTGTTTTAATTTTCATTTCTCTGATCAATAGTGATTTAGCACATTTTTTTTTTCATATGACTAGAAATGATTTTAATTTCTTCATTTGGGAATTATTTGTTCCTATCCTTCGATCATTTATCAATAGGAGAATGGCTTGCATTATTATAAATTTGAGTCAACTCTCTTTATTTTAGAAATGAAGCCTTTATCAGAACCCTTGGATATAAAAGGGATTTTACTGGGGAAGCACTTTTTCAGGGTCATACAGACTAACATCCAGTTATCTGATGTCAAATCCAGTTGAGATTTAAGTTGTAGAAGGACAAGAATATGAGAGCATAGCTAAAGACTACTTTGTCCAAAAAATCTGGGGATTCTGGTGGACTACAAGCTAAATATACATTAAGAGTATGCTTTAACAGTCAAAATAATAGTAAATATAACAATAAAAAATATAAAAATAAAAATAAAAAAAATAAAAAAAAATTACCAAAACTCTAATGTGAAGCCATATTTCAGGAAGTACATTGGTCTTCTGGGTTGTATCTACATGATGGCAAATAGAATGATGATGGGCCTTAAGTTAACAAAAATCAATTGAGGGATGCTGTGGTATTTTGTCTGGAGAAGAAGCAGCGGATGGGACAGTGGATGGTATGTGATGTAGTTGAAGGGCTATTAGTTGAAATGATTAGTTATGATTCCCAGAGAACAGAACAATGTTTCCCATAGGAAAATTGAATTTAGATAAAATAGTCCTTGGACAATAATGTTCTCCCTACCCCTTAGAAGAACCTGCTAGAGCTTGTGTTCTGTTTTTATAGCTTTGGAGAATCCTGAGTCAGCCACATACCATGATGATGGATGAAAGACAGACTCCAGTTGAATATTTTTATTACTCATAACAAAAAAATGGGGAAAGTCTCATGTTTGGACAATTTTCAATTAAAACGAAAATCTTGGATCACCCTAAGTTTAAATTCTAACTCTTCTGCTTACTAGAAAAGAATCTTAGAGGACATTTGGTCTAAATCCTTCATTTTACTAAGCGGGAGAGGGCCAGATGGAGAAACTAGGATTCAGACAGTTTCTATAATTTGCCTAAAATCATACAGTTTGAAAAGGACAAAGCCAAGATTAAATACTTTTTCTTGGGTTTCTGACTATACAATCAGGGTTCTTTGTGTCTCATCTCACTGTTTCCTACTAGAATAAAATGCATAGAATGATAAAGCTACCAATTATATTGAAATAGTTATTAAACTAATATTATTTTGTGTGACAATCAGGGTTAAGTGGCTTATTCAGGGTCACACAGCTAAGTAAGAAGCCAGGTTTGAACATCCTCCTTAATCCAGGATGAATGCTCAGTTATTAAAATTTTAAAAGAATAATCCATACCACCTTCTAAATGTAGCCACAGACATCCTCTCACACCCTATCTCAACCCCAGACAGGTTAAGAAGTCCTGTGAAAATGATGGTTTAGATGATTTAGGCGCTTTTTTAGATGTGATATTCTATGTTTTAAGGATGATTCTACTCTTAAAGTTTTCTGTTCCCTTCCAGCTTCAAGATTCTGTCTTATGAAGTTCTTTCTAACTAACATTCTATGATTCTCCTTCAGGTTCTTAAATAGAAGAGAAAGTGCTAGATTTTGGGGGACGTTGGTCGTGGGCAAGGAGATGGACTGAAAAGTGCTTGTTAGAGGAAAGGAAAAAGAAGAACTCATACATCGAGGGAGTAGTTATTGAAGTTCTGTCAGCGGTTTCTAGCAAATAGCTGATACATTTCGAAAAATGCCTGGAAGATTTTTCCACACCCTGCAGGGAGTGTTTTTTAATAAGTGATGTGGTCAGGAGGGTAGGTATAATTTTTTTTTCAGCTAATACTGACTACAGACAACAGCAGGTTTTGTTAGAACAACTCATTTGAGCATTAAAAAAAATACACATAAAATACTTAAAGACACACATAGAGAGTATCATTAGGGGAGGGTGGACCTAGTTTAGGCAAGCTCCATTCCCCTCCAAGCTGTCTTTCTTAATATCCTATATTTGGCCACCATAATTCAGTTGGGAAATATAATTTTTTGAACTCTATCATACCAGAATCCTCCCATTGGTGAAATCCTTCCAGAAGTCTCCATTTAGGGGATGGGACTAGAATGGACCTGCTTCATTCCCTTGCCAGGTATGATTTTGACTCTCTAGTCTTTGCCACCATACCTCCTCTTGATGACCTCCCAACTCTTTCTGATTTTTAATTCTCTTTTACGTGTTGTCTTCCTCCATCAGAATGTAAGCTCCTAAAGGACAAAGATGAATTTTCTATTTACTTGTATTTATATTTCCAGCATTTAGCACAGGGCCTGGCGCATAGAAAGTACTTAATAAATGCTTCTTTTCCTTCCTTGGATATCTACCCCACAATCCCCATGTTCATTGTGAAGTCCCAGAGTCTCAAAGTGGGAAGGTAAAGTAGGAAGTTAAAACTTTTTTTTTTGCATGACATGGCAGATAGAGCTCCAGACAAGGGTCAGGAAGACCTGGGTTCAAATTTGGCTTCGGGCATTTCCTAGCTGTATAATCCTCAGTAAATCATTTAACCTCTGTTTGCCTCAATTTTTTCATCTGTCAAATGAGGATAATAATAGCACCCAGCTTCCAGTTTTGTGAAGATCAAATGAGGTAATAATTGTACTTAGAACAGAGCCTGGCAGGCACACAGTAAACCTGTATAAATGTTATTATTTTTATCATTATTCATATTATTAAATTCATTTATTAACAAGGCAACCCATTTCACTCTAGGAATTCTCTAATAGATAAAAATAATTATTTTTTATATTGAGCTAAATTCTGTTTCCTTGCAACTCAACTATGAGTTTTAGTGTTGCCTCCATGAAAAAAAAATATTCTTCTGTATATCCCATAAATATTAATTCCAAAACATTAGAGGGGAAAATGACCCAAATGGAGGTAAAATCTGTGAAAATAGTTCAATGCTATCATCAGTAGGAACATGATGATTTAGTTAGAAGGGATTAGAACTAGGAATATGGGTATTTAGGATAATGGTGTGGTGGCTTCAGTAAATAATTCTGAATTAAAGTCAGTTAAAGGAGAAATAGGCAGTACTCTCTGCTCAAATTGACCAAGAAGGTATGTTAAAGCAAGGATCAGGAGTTCTAGAATTCAGAGTTGTACCCTGAGTCTTGGGATTCAAACCAGAAGTTCTAGGAGGATCAGGGCACTGAGCTGAAGCCATCTTATGACTGACACTTTTTCTTTCTAAAATCCAGAATTAATCCCCATATGTATTGAGTATCTGTGCTTCTAGATGAAATCAACTGGGCATGTTTGGCTTGAGCAGGACAAGATGTTGAAGAGCAAGGTCTCTGACAGCCATCTCTCCTTTTCACTAAGCTTGAATATCCAGCTCACATGAGTCCTCTATGAATCCTTTCCTCATTTTCTCAGCTGAAGATACCTTCTTCCTTTATTTTGATCTCATAGACTGTTGTCTCTATTTAAGCACTTCTTAATACTCTAATTATTATTATGTTTATGTTTGTATATGTCTTGCTGTTTTGATTTGATAAAGAAATTCAAAGCAATCTAAACCATTATTTCTAGGCAGCCCCAGACCATGCTTCACATTCCATTGAGTTATCTAGCCCAATTATATTGCCATTTGACTTTCTACTATGCATCTTCTTCCACTCCTTTCCACTTCCCTTAGGTTCAGTAGTACAGGAAATCTATATTCTGGAAATAGTCAGACAATCAATTTTACTAGGACTACTTTGTCCATCCCGATGATTCCCCAGACCCAAACTCCCTTTCCTGGCCATTTCTTCCCTAATTGTACTGTCTGCTCCATGAAAATATAAGGTTCTTGAGACTGTCTAGCTTTCATATTTGTGTCCCCACAGTCAAGTACAGTTACACAAACACTTAACGTATGTGCTTTTATTAATTTAATTCATTCTTGCCCTTCACATTCCTATAAGACTTAAAAAAGTTCTTGAGGACAGGGACCATATTTTCCTTACCATTGAAAAAAGGCAGTGTAGTACAGTGAAAAGAGCCTTAGACTTGGGTTTAGAAAGCTTTGGTTCAAGTTTTGATCCTGATAATTAGCAACCTTGTTAATATAAACAAATTAACTAATCTCTGAACATTAACTTCTTCATTACCTGTATGATCTTGAGCATCTATTCGATCTTTCTGGGACCAGTTGGTTTAACTGCAACATGAATTTAGAAAACATAATTTTGAAGTTTCCTCCTAATTATAAACCCTAATACTCTTAAAAGGAATAGATCTCTACTCTAAACATCACAGACTGGGTGGAAAGAGGTATGATGGTGTAGTGAAAAGCATCAGCTCCAGAGTCAGCAAATGTGGGTATAAGTACAATGACTAATGCTTATCACTTATGTGATTTTGGGTAAAGCATTTGAGCTTTCTGGTCTTCCATTTTCTCATCTGTAAAATTAAGAATGGCCTCTGAAGTCCTTTTCAGCCCTAGGTCTATTATCCTTTGTAATGTGTAAAACATAGAAATGGAAATTATTATTTAATCTTTTCTAGCACCCAGGATAGTGCATTAACTGTGCAAGGTTTTTATTGAATGGATCAATGCATGAGTCTAGGGCAAAGCATGTGCTACCCTCAGACTCTTGTCTCCTCTCATCACCAGCTAGCAATCTTTCTCCAGCAACAGGCATCCAGTATTTTTTTTCTGAAAAGACAGTCTCATGGTTGTCAAGTCTGGAGGTGGGAGTGAGAAGGGAGGGAGAGCTGGAATGAACGGAAATGGACTCTTCTCCTCTGGGAAACGGTGGCCTTTTTCAGGGGACGGTTTAATCTTTTAGAGACAGATGAATATGAGGCTCAGTAATCCTGTAATGCTATCAGGAGATGCAGGGAGATGGTGAGAATTTCAATAGGGGTACTGAGAATCTCATGGCGTTTCAACAATTGCACTTTATCTGGGGCTGGAGGTTCCTCTGAGACACATACATGGAAATAACTGCTAGGACTAATGAGGAGGGAATTTGGTAGGGGGCAGGATGAGGATCACGTTTATCTCACAATCATGTCCATTAGAAAAGTGCCTGGAGGTTGGCAGGCCAGCAAAGAGCCCAGCTAAACAGTTAGGAGTTGATGGATGGGGAGGTCAGCAGTTAATACTAACTCCATAAACATGGGCACGGTAGGCATGGATGCAGCTTTCCTCCTGGGCCTCTGCAGCTCTCAAACATGTGCTCTCGTGTGAAAAGTTTTTTCCAGCTCCTGTCTCCTCTGATGTGCCCTTGGGTACCCAGAGAGCAAATACAGTAATAATTGGGCCCCTAGTCAGGTCATGAAGGCAGGACAGGTGCTTTCTCCAGCCAAGCATTCAGAGGAGTATTAAATCCCTCAGCATCAAAGGCAGACCAGTCAGAGCCAAAATTATACCCTTCTACATCTACCTCCTGCCCAGGGCATTCTACCTCCCCCCAAGGGCAGGAAAGTGACTATGTGTAGGTACTATGAATTAAATCCACCATCTATTTGCTGAATTAGCTTGAATATTCTAGCAATACATATATATTCTGCAGTTACCTGAGGGGTGTGTGTGTGTGGAGATCTGGGAGCAGGTGCAAAATGTGATATACATTATCAGATGCAGTGGTATCAGTCATTTCAGAATAAGTGTTTTTAGTACAAAGGAGGGCTGTACTGGGGAGGGAAGGGCTGGGATGTAAGATATAAAAACCCATCAATTGAGCTAAAAACAAAACCAAACAAAAAGTATGCTATTTCTAACCATTAGTGGTTTGTATATTTTCCTTCCTGAGAACCCTCCCCCCTTTCAGGCTCATTAATGCCTGTACAGCTGGTCTGAGGGCTGAGGCTATGGAATCTAGCCCAGATTTCGTGTCTGGGTCTATATGCTGAATTTGGTCACTGAAAGACTTAGAAATCCCAATGAAAAGACTTCCAAACTGGAAATTAGACTTGAGACCTAGTTTCAGTTCTATCATTAACTTGCTGTGTAACTATGAGCAAATTATTTGGCTTGTCTGAGACTGTGAAATGGGAATAATATGAGTTCTGTCCATCTGGTAAGATTGTTTAGGAGAATAAAATTTAGGTGGTTTACAAGGCAAAGGTTAGGAGGCAGCTAGGCAGGTCATTGGATGGAGTGATAGGTCTGGAATCAAGAAGGCCCGAATTCAAATTTGAATTCAGATCTTACTGGCTGTGTGATCATGGACAAGTCACTTAAGCCTTTTTTGCCTAGAACACAGCTGGGTGGCTCAATGGAGAGACTTGAGTTCAAATATGGCTCCAGATACATACAGGCTTTCTAATCCTGGGTAAATTACTTAAACTCTGTTTGCCTTAATCTTTTGGAGAAAGAAATGGCCAAACACTTCAATATTGTTCCAAAGAAAACTCTACAGATAGTATGGTTCATAGGGGTCATGACGAGTTGTATCTGACTGAACGTCAACAAATGAACAACAAAGCTATTTCCCTCAATGTTCCTGTGAAATAGGTAGGTTTTTTTTTTCCTTTAACTAATCCTATGATTTAATTGATTTAGGGGCTTCTTCTACCAAAGCAGATCCACAGCTATTCTACAACTTCTAGTCATAAGAAGTTGCCAGGGACACTAAAAGGCTAAGAGATTTACCCAAGATATATATTAAGTATATGTTGGAGGTGTCAGTCTAATTCAGATTATCCTAATTCCGAGGGCAGCTCACTACCCACCACACATTTTTCTTTCACGTTTCTTTATAAGTATAGAGACACATACATTTATATACATATATGAAACACACACATATATAGATATATGCATATATGTATACATATGTGTGTAGTTATAGTCATGTATATACACATATGTATATATTTATATATTTCATATTTGACTGGTATACAAAGTGTTCTCTATGACAACCTTGTGAAGAACTTAATTTTATAGAGGAGAAGACTGATGTTCAGAGGTGTTGAGTGATTTCCTCATAATTACATCATAAGGAACAGTGTGAGGTAAACTTTTAGATTTGAATTTGGAGTCAGAAAACTTGGGAGGGCAGCTTTACTATTTATTATGTGTGACCTGCGATTTTTTTTCCATTGTTGTTTTTGTTTTTTGCTGAGGCAACTGGGATCAGCTGACTTGCCCAGGGTCACACGGCTAGGAAGTGTTAAGTGTCTGAGACCAGATTTGAACTGTGGTCCTCATGACTTCAAGACTGGTGCTCTATCCACTGCGCCACCTAGCTGTCATGACCTGCAATTTATCCAATATTTCTTATCTGTAAAAGGAGGGGATTGGGCTCAATTATCTCTAAGATAAAAAATGGATTAATTAAACTTTGAGAACCTTTCAAACTATATTTCTATTGTGGTTCTAAGTTGCTTCATATAGGATTTGAACCTTCATTGTTTTTAATAAAGTTTTTTTTTTATTTTCAAAACATATGCATAGAGTTTTCAACATTCACACTTGCAAATACTTGTGTTCCAAATTTTTTTCTCCCTCCTTTCTCCCTACCCCCTCACTTAGATAGCAAGTAATCCAATATATGTCAAGTGTGCAATTCATCTATACATATTTCCACAATTATCATGCTGCTGAAAAAAAAATCAGATCAAAAAGGGAAAGAAAAGCAAACAACAATTACAAAAAAGTGCAAATACTACGTTGTGATCCACACTCAGTTCCCGCAGTCCTTTCTCTGGATATAGATGGCTCTCTCCATCACAAGAGCATTGGAACTGGTCTGAATCACCTCATTGTTGAACAGAGCCACATCCATCATATAGTCTTATTGTTCTTGTGTACAATGTTCTCTTGTTAATCTTCATCTTCAAGCACCAAGTTCATTACTATTTCCATTGTGTCACAGCAGCTAGAATAAATATTTTTAAAGTTTTAGATAATCATTAGATAAGCATGGGGATATAGAATTGGAATCCTTGGTCCTAAGGAAGCTGAGGCTGTGGCTTGTTTGAGCTTTGGAGTTTTGAGCTGCAGTAGGGCGAAAGTCACCAATGTAACCATCTGCCATGGGTGACGGGCTTATAGGCTGCCCAAGGGGAGAAAACTTGGCCCAGATCAGAAAGAATGCAGGTCTGATCAATAGCAAGAACAAGTGTATGCAGACTGAGTTAGGTGGAGAGACCCAGAGTAAATAAACAAACCAAAAAGTTACCATGTCACCGCCTTCTGCCTTTAGTTCCTTTTTTTTTCCAATAGAAGTAAGACTCCCATGCAAATAAATACCCTTAGATCTTTAGAAAAGAGAGGCTGATGAGATTTAATATTAAAATAGAACATATTTAGCACAGTAGTGGTCTTACTCAAATTGCTGCCATGATTATTCCTGCAGGTTAACACAATATATGACTTGAGGTGACAGAGGATGCAAGGAAAACATTTGGGACAGAGAAGTGAATTTCCGTTTACCCCTAGCATTATATAGGTTATAAGGTGATAATATAGACCAGAGGCTGTCAACCAATGACAGTCGAGAGTAGATATTGATAACCAGCAATACCACAGGTACAGCATAAAGCAGAACGTGAACCATATAATTTTGAGTGCAGCAGACCAGCCAGAACAAAATTGTGAAGATGGAAAAATTTGCCTTAGACCCCCTTCTACCTTTCTTCTCAGTTTCTCCCTTGCTTCCCTCCTGCTGCTTCCCCACTTCCCTAGAGATTTCCTCTGTAAGCTCCTCACTCTCCAGAGGTGTTGATCTGCCATCCCATTATTGTTCTCAGTTGGTTATTGGCTAATCCTTGTTCTTGAGGCAGGTAGATCATGATAACCTAATGAATTCTGTTGAAACCTCCTGTGAAGCTGAGTTAATACAATTTGCCTTCTTCTTAGCTAGAGACCAAGAAAGAATTCTCTGAGATAGAAGCATGATAGAGAAGTAGGCAGTATGGAGGAATAGGAATATTTTGAATGAGAGCCCCTAGTATTAACTTTGCAACTAACTGGCTGTGTGAATGTGGACAAAGTATTTCCCTTCTCTGTGCCACAGTTTTCTCAATTGAAAAATGTCAGTATTGGACCAGATCCGGGGTCCTGAACTTGTTTTTGTGTGTTATAATCTTTCACAATTTGGTGAAGCCTATGGACCTTTTTGCAGTAAAATGTATCATTTTAAAAATCATAATTGAAAGAACTGTTAAATTCCAGTTGAAAATCACACTACAGGACTTAAAAGTTTGCAAAGTTCCTAAGAGATATATAATTTGAGCATCAGAACAACAAGAGGTATGCATTAAATATAACATGAAGTTTGTTTTAGAGATAGGGAAACTGAGGCTCAGAAGGCAACACAAGGTACTAGGAAGAACACTAACTTTTGACTTAGAGAACTGGATTCAAATTCCACCTGTTAGTTTGCTTTTTTGTGATCTTGGACACAACATCATTGCAACTCAATTTCCTCATCCATAAAATGGGGAAGGGTTGGACCACTGGGCCTCTGAAAGTCCTTCCAGCTCTCCAATTATGATGTCATGACTTGTTCGTGGCAACACTCAGGTACATGAATTCAGATTGTCTTGACTCCAAGTTGCCACTCTATATATTAAATAGATGTTTTTTTAACTCTTGAGTTTGACTTTTGGCTCTGTTACTTTTGAGATCTTAGGCAAGCATTTGCTTTCATTGAAGTTTTGGTAGACAGCTGCTAATCAAAGGTGAATAAGCAAGCTCTCAAATTAGGAAGAAAAACAAGGAAGCCCATCTAAACAAATCAAACTTTTGGTTGTTGTTTTTCAGTCATGTCTGGCTCTTTGTGATGCTCTTTGGAGTTTTCTTGCAAAGATAAATGGAGTAGTTTGCCCTTACCTTCTGCAGATCAATTACAGATCAGAAAACATAGGCAAGAAAGGTGAAATGACTTGCTTAGGATCACATAGCTAGTAACTATCTGAGGCTGAATTTGAATTCAAGAAGATAGTCTTCTTGGCTCCAGGCCTGGCAGCTGAGTCTCAGTTAGGAGCTGTCAACATCTGAGTCCCTCAGTGAGATAAACAAATGTGACACAAAGCCAGTTTGCTATAAAAGTTAGCCCCAAGACCTACTGAGAAAAAAGATGAGGACCTCTGGATATGATTGCCAAAAAGTATGGAGATTAAGTATAATTTTCAGTGTCCAATACTAAATTTGTGTTTCTGGAAATGACAAGTAAAAGCTGTTTGTCAATAACAATAGTTTTGTAAGAAAAAAAAGTATAAAAGTATATATAATGGTCTTCCAAATAAAGGAAAAAGAAGGCCAGAGAAAAACTTTTCTAGTCCATAAGTGATAAGAAAGATTAAAATCTTTGAAAAATGGAAGAAATACTTTGAAGAGAAAATAGAAATTTACTTTATATTAAGAAGATAAATTCCTATGGAAACATTGGGACCAAAGTGGGGAAGTATTAGTAAGGGAGGCAGATGTGATAATCCCATGACAGTATGTTATAGACCAGATGAACAGAAGGAAGAATTCTAGAAAGAATTTGGTGAACAAATAATAAACTGTTTTTGGGGAAAGCTATAGTAGGGATGGGGAACTTTGGTTATGAAATCTGTCACCGATGAATGCATATCACTAGGAAATCAGGCAGCTGCTGCTACCTTTCGTCCTACCTGGAAGCCTTGAGCAATTAATGCCTCACTTACCACTAGGAAAGTCTGAGGGCTTCTGAGTACACACTTTGTACTGGTTCAGGAGCAAAGGAAAATGCTTTTTGTCACCACACAGTAAATGGACTAGAAATAGAAACACTCATCTGTTCTCTGAACTGTGGAGGCAAAGGGCTGTCCATTCAGGTACTTCTTGAACAGATTCAATATGTCTTCATAGGGGTTGATGTCAGGCAAAGGGTAGTATCGATACTCCCTCTGGCCAGTTCCCCCAGTGGCTGAGCAAAAAAAGATTGTTTTGATAGAAGTCTTTTTGCTATTGAAAGTGATCTTTACATGGAAAGGGCCAGACACAGTCGGGTGGCTCAATAGATAGAGCAGTGGCCCTGATTTCTGGAGGACCTGAATTCAAATCTGACCTTAGACACTTAACACTTACTGGCTATGTGATGTTGGGCAAGGCACTTAATCCTGATTGCCTTGCCAAAAAAAAAAAAGATGAAGAAAAATAAAAAGGGAAAAAAGTAAGGGTCAGAGGGAAACAACTTCATGAAATCAGCTGAGATGAGATGGGTTGACCAAAAGAACATTGGATTTGAAGTTAGATGGCCAGAGCATGGGTGGGATATACTTTGTTATGGTCAGATAGAGTCTATTACAAATTTATATTAGTAATCTCAAATGGGTCCTCACCACTGTATAGCAATCCTTTCAAGTGGAAAGATAGGAAGGGGCTAGATTATGAAGAGCTTTACATAACAGAAAGACGTTTCTCTTTAATTTTAGAGGTAATAGGGAGCCACTGGTATTTATTGATAGGAGTTTTTCCCTATGTTGACATGATCTGTCCTGTGCTTTAAGAAAATGGGGAATAAATTGGAGTGAGGCAAAATTGCAGGTAAGAAAATCAATTATAAATTTATTTCAATAGTCCAGAAAGAATTGATAAAAATTAGAATTGAGAGCCCTGACTGGGCTCTCCATAGAATAGAGTATAGAGAGAAAAGAATATGTAAGAAGTTTTAAAGGTAAAATGACAAGATTTGGTAACAATGTGGCTATATACGGTCAGAGTAAGGTGTCAAGGTAGACAGAGAGGGAGAAGGAGAAGTAAAAGGAGAGAAAGGGAAAGGAAGGAGGGAGAGAAAGAAACAAGGAAGAGAGGCAGAGAGATAAAGAGAGAAAGACAGAGATAGAAAGAGAGAATGCATATCATATGCATGTGTGTAAAATGAGTTCTTTTTTATACATACTTAGTTTAAGATGCCTACTGGACATCTAGTTCAAGACATCCAAAAGACATTTGAAAATTTGTAACTGGAGTTCATAAGGCAAATTATAACTTAATATATAAATCTAGAAGTCATGAGATACAATAATTGAAATGTGGGAACTAATAAGAGAAAAGGAGAAAGTTTAGGTGCAGAGTACTGGGGGACAGTATGCCTATATTTAATGGGTATGACATTTATGAAGATTCGGAAAGAATATCGAGAAGGACTGGTTGGACAAGTTGGACAAGCCATGTCATAAACACACAGAAAGGTAAGATAAAATGTCTGGGAGGAAAAGGTGAACAAAAATACTGAGTTCTGCAGAAAGGTCAAGAAGCATTCAAATTTAGAAAATATAATTAGATTTGGCAATTAAAATATTCTTTGTAACTTTGGAGAGAGCATCTTCACTTATATGAAAGTTGAAAGTTGAAAGTCAGTGGATAGAATCAGGATTTAGAACAGAGAAGAGTAGAAATACCAGGAGTATCTACACTTGACTTTCTCATATTTAGCTTCAAATTTGGGGCAGCCAGATGACACTGTGAATAGAGCACTGATCTTGGAGTCAGGAAGACCTGAATTTAAATTCTATCTCAAAACACTTGACACTAGTTCTGTGACTCTGGGCAAGTCACTTAAATTGTGTTGCAAATAAACAGAAACACAAAGAAAAACTTAGCTTAGAAGAGAAGGAGGTTGACACTTACCAGGAATTAGCACCAAGTAAACATTTTAAGGTTGGTAGAGAAATGGAACTGATTGTAGAAAGCAGAGAAAGAGTTATCATATGGGGAAATATTAAAGATAAGAGGGAGAGAGGGAATGATAATTACTACTGGTAATATGACAGAGAAGATGGCAGGGAATTATAGCAAAAGGTCAATTTTGTCAATCAAAAGATTACTATCTTTTTTCTGAAATAAGAATGATAGAAGATATAAAAGAGGAACTGTAGAGAGGGAGCTTGTGAATAGATTAAGAAGTACAATGATTTCCTTGCTATGGTGAGATTCTAGTTGAGATTAGCTAACTTAAATTTGTAATGGACCAATCAGTACAGTTTCATAATTTCTTCTAGCTTTTTTCAGTGGCATGTGAATAGGAATGAAGAAGGCAAATGGTATTAGTAATCCAGGACTAATGTTTGACCAGGTGTTATTAACAGTAGGATAAAAGGTCAAAGGATTCAAGAATAGAAGATAGTATGCCATTAAAATCATTCACCACTGTGCCAAATTAGAGAAAGGATGAGAGTATATTCAATATAGGGATAATAAAATATGGAAAAAATGGGGGATGAAGCAAATAAAATCATAAGTAGAAGAATAAAGATAGGGATTATGAAGTAAAGTGAAAACTAGAATTGTAAAATATTATGATCAGATAAAGAGATTTTGGAATTTACAAAAATTGAAATGGAACATTTGAAAATGATGACAAGATAAGGAATAATATGATCATCTTTGTGTATAAGTGGAGTGGAAGATTGGTGAAAGAGAAACTAGGACATTTGAGGAAATATTCAAATGCATGCTCTAGTATAAGGGCAGGGCTTGTGGGGGAGAGAAAGACTGAGCCAGACATTGAACTGATTGGAGAAGGAAGGAGAATATCTGGAATCAAAATAATGTTTTAGGCAATAGTTATGGGATGAATGATACATTTGATAGAAAGAATGTCAAAGGGCAGCTAGGTGGCGCAGTAGATAGAGCACCTGCCTTGAATTCAGGAGAATCCGAGTTCAAATCTGGTCTCAGACACTTAACATTTCCTAGCGTTTGATCCTGGGCAAGTCACTTAACCCAGATTGGCTCAGCAAAAAAAAATGTCAAAGGAAGAGAACATTATAAGTGACATTATAAGAGAGTCTGGAGAGTAAGGTGTATTCTTAATACAGAGTTAGTAAAAGGTGGCGAAGGAATCTGTCACATCAGGAAGGTGTTATCAATTTGGAGGAGAGATTGGAGTGAGAAGGTAGAGCTAGTCCAAAATAGAAATATATTGTAGTAATTTAAGTAAATATGATGAAGGCCTGAACTGGAGCAACTATGAGTAAAGTATAGTTTTTATTATAATTTTTTTCTCATTCTATAAAACAATGCTTTGGCAGTTTGCTGTGGCAATGAACAAGTAGACCATTTGGGCAGAATTGTCATTTTTATTACATCTGCTCAGCTAAACCATGAACAATTAATATTTTCCCCATTGTTTAGATCTGACTTTATTTGCGTGAGAAGTGCTTTATAATTGTGTTCATATAGTTCTTGGATTTGTCTTGGAGATATAGAGCCCCAATTATTTTATTTTGTCTACAGCAATTTTAAATGGAGTTTCTCTTTTGCTGATGGGCTTTGTCAGTAATATATAGAAATGTGGATGACTTGTGTGGGTTTATTTTGTATCCTGCAACTTTGCTAAAGCTGTTAATAGTTTTCAGGAGGTTTTCGGATGATTTTCTAAGTATATCATCATGTCATCTGCAAAGAATGATAGTTTTATTTCCTCACTGCCTATTCTAGTTCCTTTAATTTCCTTTTCTTTTCTTATTTCTAAAGCCAACATTTCTAGTACAATGTTGAATAATAGGAGTGATAATGGGAATCCTTGTTTCACCCCTGATCTTATTGTGAATGCATCCAGCTTCTCTCCATTACAAATAATTTTTTGCTGTAGGTTTTAGATAAATACTGCTTATTATTTTAAGGAAAACTCTCTCTATGTTCTCTAGTGTTTTTAAGTAGAAATGGATGCTATAATTTTTCAAAAGCTTTATCTGCAGCTGTTGAGATTATTATGATTTCTATTGGTATTGATATGGTTGATTATAGAAATAATTTCCTGATATTGAAACAGTTCTGTATTCCTGATATAAAAACCATTTCTACATACTACATTATCCTGCTGATAAGATGCTATAATCTCTTTGCTAATATTTTATTTCAGATTTTTGCATCAGTACTCATTAGGGCGATTGGTCTATAATTTTTTTTCTCTGTTTTGGCTCTTCCTAGTTTAGGTGAGTAAAGTATATAGAAGAGGACACATATCAAATATTTTGAGCAGATAGAAATTATAAAACCTGGCTATTAATTGGATGTAGGTGATGAGTAGGAATGTAAAATTGACAACAAATGACTTCTAAGTTGTCGACCTAGGTCACTAAAAGAATGGTGGTGATCTCAACTGAAAAAAGAAAGTTCAGAGTTGAAGAGATAAACTGAGAGGAAAATATATTGAGTTTAAAGTATTGATTAAATAAAATCTTTACATATGCTAGCTGGGTGAAGCATGGCTAGATAAAAATTAAAGTGGAAAAAATAGGGATTTTTTCAATGGATTGAAAGCTAATATGTATCAATAATCTAATCTGGCAAATTAAAAAAAAACTAATATAATCTTACACTTCATTGAGATGCATAGTAATAATAGCTAGCATTTAAATAGTATACATTATATGCTAAGCACTGTATTAAGTGTTTTTATAAATATTATTTCATTTGATCCTCTTAACACTATGGAAGGTAAGTGATGTTATCAGCTATATTTTATAGTTGAGGAAACTAAAGCAGATAAAGATTGTGACACATACTGTAAGTCTGAATCTGGATTTGGACATAATTGTAAGTCCTGGTCCTATTCACTAAACCATCTTGCTATATCTCTGCAAAGTCTCTACAACAAGGGAGGTAATAGATTTGCTATTCTTACTCTATTAGAATCCCTCTAGAAAATTACTTCTAGAAGTATTATATATTATATAATTATATATTATAATATATATACATGCATATATATATATATATATATATATATATATATTATTTCTATTTTTTAGAAAGGACAACAATAATCCAAAAGAAGGTTATCAGTGTGGTGAGAGGTATCACTCATGGGTTCAGGTAAAGAATTGAAGTCACCTTGATTGGAGAAAAAAAGAATATAGTGGGGGGTACATGAAAGCTGCCTTCAAGTATTTGAAGGGTTGTCACATGGAAGAGCTATTAGGCTTGTTTTGACTCATCACCAGGCTTTACCTTTGTGGAGAGGGGTGTGTGAGAGGAATTTTGAGCAGGTAGAGGCTGAGAGCCTTT
The DNA here is from genome assembly GCF_048593235.1 of Sminthopsis crassicaudata. Taxonomy (NCBI): domain Eukaryota; kingdom Metazoa; phylum Chordata; class Mammalia; order Dasyuromorphia; family Dasyuridae; genus Sminthopsis; species Sminthopsis crassicaudata. The sequence goes on along the minus strand of NC_133618.1, from coordinate 461,144,959 downwards.
TTTTTACACATTGCCATCAAAAGGCATAAGTTTTTGGTTCATGTCTTCCAGCAATATCTTTAATTCCTTTTTCATCTTTGCTAATGCTTACCTCACTTTTAATTAGTTAGAAATGTCATGTTCTTATTTGGATGGCATATAACTTGAGGGGGAAATTTTCCCCTCACAACCTGAAGACAACTTTGGAGGAGGATGAAGACCTGAGCAAGAGGAGCAAATAGAAAGACTTTTTATCCCTGAAATTTTAACACACACTTCTCTCCCCTACCCCATCTCCCAACAAAAATAAACATTTTTATTTCTCTATCCAAAGAATGAAGCACTAGGCCAGCTCCTTCCTCAAGGTGAGGCTGAAGTGACAGAATATTGTCCTTTTCTCCACAGGGGAAATGGTGGAGGTTTTCCTCAGGAGCTCAGGCAAAGGAGAAGGCACTTCTGAAGACAGGGTCTGGGGGAAAAGGTTGTTAAAAAAATAAAGTTGATAAATAAGGGACACAGAAAAGTCTGTGGAATTTTATAAATGGACCGGGTTCAAGAATAAGAACTTGCTAAGCTTTTCTAGGACTGGATGATAGCACTTCCAACCAATTGACCACAAGAGAAGTCACTATATAGACAGGTTGGACTCATGCAAGTTAAGTACAAGTATATAAAATTGTACTCTATCTGGCCCCAGAGAGTCAAAATAGGAGCAGTGGGTAGAAGTGTCTGAGAAATAGATTTTAGCTTGTGCAAAGTTAAACTTTCTAATAATTAGTGCTATCTAAAGGTGGAATGAATAATCTCTTTACCCTTTACCTGGAAATCTTAACATGGAGTCTGCTGCTGTTTGTCTTTTGTTTTTGAAGAAGACTATAATATCAGGCAAGCTATTCCATGATGTGCAAGTGAATTGATTTTAAGTCAAGGAGGGCTGTGTAAAGTCACCAGTCTCACTCCTTCAGAGCCATCCCAGTACTGTGGCAAGATATAGATTGGTACAACCAGAGCTGGCCCTCACTGCAGTGGGTGACCTTAGCCTTTTTAAGCTAAGGTCTTTCCCAGGTCTCAGGTTGAGGCTATGGCCACTCAGTAAGTAAAGCCAAGTAAGAAATGAGGCAAAGGTGGGCAAAGGTTCAGTGGATAGAGCACCAGCCCTGAAGTCAGGGGGATCTGAGTTCAAATCTGGTTTCAGACATTTAACACTTCCTAGCTGTGTGACTCTGGGCAAGTCACTTAACCCCAAATGCCTCAACAAACAAATAAATATAAAGAAGAAAGAAAGAAATGAGGTAAAGAATGGCCTCTTTTACCTAGTTAAAAAACAAAACAAAACAAAACAAATGTGGATGGGGAAAACCCTCAGTGTTTCTGGCCAAAACAGAAACAATTTCTATTTGCACTCTCTCTGAGCCATCAAGGCCTCAACAATGGCCAAGTGAGACTTGGCCTTGGACCTATTTTTGGCTAATCAATGACAGTCAAAGCTATTTGGATTTAAGACTTTCTCCTTCAGAAAAAAATCTAACTGGAAAGGTTTCATTGATCAATGTTTACATTTCTCTAGGGAGAGCACCTGCAGGTTTTCAGCAGATTACCCATTTGTACAGAAGGAAAGCAAAGGAAGGTGAGAGAGAGGAGGGAGGAAAGAAAGAAAGAAAGGGAAGGAGGAAGGAATGAAAGAAGAAAAGATAGGAAGAAAGGAAAAAAGGGGGAAGGAGAAAAAAGGAAGGAAGAAAGAAAGAAGGGAGGAAGAAGGGCTAGATAATCCTTTATTGTATTAGGGATTCCCATTAAATTTATATAGCATTATCATCATTAAAATGATGATGATTAACATTTAAATTATATATATATTTATATTTATATTTATAATGAGGTTTGCACAGCACTTTACAAATAAATACCTCATTTGATCCTTACAACTACATTGGGTGTTGCAGCATATTACAATAGAAAGAATACTTATTAGGATTCAGAAGACCTATATTCAAACTCCACCCCTGATTCTATTTGTGTCAATCTGGGTAGATAATTTAATATTTTGGCCTTCGTTTTCTTATCTCTAAAATGAGAGGGCTGGACTGGATGACCTCTGAGATCCCTTCTAGCTATAAATTTATATTTGCATGATAATAAAATAGTTGAAGATAGCCATCATATCTCTTGCCTAAATCATTTTTTGAGGCTCAACATTCCTAATTCCTTTGACCCATTCTAATATGGCAAGGTGTGACTCTTCATCATCCACATTGTCTTCCACTCTCTAATGCCCTTGCCAAAAGATGAGACTTAAAATCTTGATTCTGTTTTATACTGCATGCATGACATTGGAAAAATTCTTTTCTCTGATCCTCATTAACAACAGCTATAAAATGGGGTGGCTGGACTAGATAGTCTAAGACCCCTTATGTCTTCAAAATCTTATGTTCCTATAATTATTTACCCTTCCCAAAGAGTTGGATGAGTGAGGAGAGTTTGGGTATCTAAGGGAAAGTCATATAAAACATTTAATCAGCATTTAAAGAAAAAATCTGTAGTGGGGCATCCTGAGATGAAGGCTCTTTGGTAGGGCAAAGACCTCAGAACATGTTGGAGCTGTTCAGGAGGCTTCTCGCAAATGGAGGCTGGCAAATCCAGAGTAGGGAGGAACTTAATAGAAAAACAACAGAAAGGATAGATGGTAAGGAGCATACCATTAGGAATATTAACTATTTTAGCTTGTTATTCTTACTAAACTCAGCTGTTTTTTCTTGATGCTAAAGGAATGTAAGTGCTAAGTGCCTTCTAAATTTTAGTCCCCTGGGCAAAATCTTGACAGCCCTGACCTGGTTATGGCTCTTAGCAGAAGGTCCAGTGTCCAGGTGGATGGTCAAAAGATGTTAACTAGAAGAGAAATGGCAGGTCAGTTCTTGAGGTTTGAAAAAGAGAAGTAAAGTTTAAATAGGGACTGATGGGGACCAAGAAATGACCAGAAAGACTTGTACTTGCAGGAGGCCCTCAGGCCTATGCTATAGCAGTAGCTTCACTCATTGTTTCCTCCAAATGCAAATGATAGAACATTATTTTCCACTGATGCATGGTACTTGAAAAAACATGTATTTTTCTACTCTTTTCAAGAGTAGTCACGGAAACAGTATAATTGTTTCTCAGACAAAGAAACACAGACATATAAGGACTTAATTTTTTTAAATCAGCCTTTTTTTTCCCCTAATTCTGGGTTATTTTAATTTTCCATAGCACCTTGATCACTTCAAAAACAAAAATACAAATACATTGATGTAATCAGTTTAACATTTAAAGCACAAACCTACCACATTGTTTTGTTTTAGGCAGCCTTGACAAAAGGAATAAACCACAGCAAAAGACAAAGTAGAAACCACATAGTTGGTTCTATTTTTCTTCCCCAATCTCCTTTTCACCATTTTGTTAAGAAATATGAATGCCAAACAAAGTCTAAATCATCAAAGGAGAAAGTTTATGGGTACACACAGAGTATAAGGACTTTAATCATTATTTTAACTTAACTTCATTCATTGATGAACTCCAGAGAAAGGCAATAACTTGCCCAATCTCACACAATTACAGCCCAAACGTTGCCCTCATTGATGCAGGCCAGTATCTTCTCTTCAAAAGCAAGTACAGTGAGAAAAAAGAGCTGGGTTTGAAGCTCAAGGTCAAGTGTTAGCCTTGCCAGTTCTACTTGCCTGAGCTTAGACAAGTATCTTAGGCAACTTCGTTGACCTTGGTTTCTTCATCTATAAATCAAGAGGACTGGATAAGGTGGTGTCTCATTTTCCACTGATGCATGGCAGCTGAAAAAAAGTGTTTTTTCCCCACTTTTTTCAAGAACATTCATATGTTCTTGAAATAGTATAATTGTTTCTCAGACAAAAAAAGCATAGAAGTATAAGGACTTTAGCTATCATTTTAACTTAACCTCATTCTATTGAACCCCAGAGAGATGCAATAATTTGCCCAATGGCACACAACTAAAATACAGCCTAGACCTTCCCCGCATCAATCTAGCCCAGTATTTTTCCTTAAAAATTTTTCCTTCAAAATACAGTAATGAAGAATACTGGGTTTTGAGCACAAGGTTCAAGTACCAGTCTTACCAGTTCCTATCTAGGAGCTTGATTGAGTCACTTGGGTAACCTCACTTATCTTGATTTTTCCATCTGCAAATTAAGAAAACTGAATAAAGTGAGATCTTTTGTAGTCATAACTTTGTGAAAAAAATGACATTCCTCCTAAATTATAGATCAAATTACTGCAAATTAGGGAGAGTGATTTGGTTAGGAAGGCCAGAAAGAGGTGTTCCATGCCCATAGCTCCCTTCATTTCTTATCTACTGACTTCCCTGGCTTCTTTTAAGTATAAGGAAAATCCCCTCTTCTACAGGAAGCCTTTCCCAACTCCTCTTAATCCTAGTGTCTCTTTAATTATTTCTTATTTATTTCTATATAACTTGCTTGCTTATTGTTTGCTCCATTAGATTATGACCTCCTTGAGGCTAGGAACTGACTTATGCCTCTTTTTGTATCCTCAGCACTTAGAAAAGTGTTTGGTAGGCACTTAATACGTGTTTTTTTGATGGAGATGTAAGCTGTGGAATGGCTGGTACCAAAATAATAGATCTTAAGACTTTCAGTTCAAAACTCTTTCCATTGTCTTATTCTTTCCCAAATCTCCTAGAAAGAGAAGATTCTTCTTAAAAAATAAATAAATACATTTTATTTTGTGTCCTTTGTTTTATATAACCTGTATTTCCCAATTTGTCACTGCCTCTCTCCATTTCAGAGAACCATCTTTCATGAAAAAAGGATAAAAAACAGTAAAAAGAAAAGTAAAAAGAAAACCTGTTCATTATGGGTAACCAACAAAATTGTGACATCTGTAGTACTGCGCAGATATATTGCTTTCCTCCAACCTTCCGCATCCGCAGTGAAAGGAAGGCGGAGCCTTTTTCATATCTCTTCTTTGAACCCAAATATAGTGATTTAATTTTCACAGTATTCATTTTCAATCATTTTTGTGTTCTTGTTGTTTTTTTCTATTGATATTTATGTAGCCATTTTATATTTCCTGTGTCAGTTCACATAAGTCTTTCTATTTTTGTCTGTATTCATCATCTTCAGCGTTATTTAGTGTCAAATGTCAAATTTAGTGTCAAAATGTTGTCAAACTCAAAAAACAAACAAAAAAATAAGATTCCCTGCTGACTGCATATTAACTTGAAAAATCACAAACATTATCTAAAATAATCATATAATTTTCATAATGAAAATTATTATATTTCCATTTATTTTTCTAATATTTCCAATTATATTTTAATCTTCCTCCCACCAAACTGTATGGACCCAGAATTTGACACCTCTGGCTGTCAATATATAGTGATATTCCATAACCTTCATGTACCACAACTTGTTTAGACAGTCTCCAGTTGAGGGAAATCTCCTATGTTTCCAGTTCTTTGCAACTACAAACAGTGCAGCCATAAATATTTTATTCTATATAGAACCTTTCTTTTTATCACGGACCTCCTTGAAGCAGTAACAGGTCCAGGTCAAAGAGCATGGATGCTAATCTTTTTTTGAATAATTCCAACTTGCTTTTCAGAGAAGAGAAGCCTGTTCATATCTCCTCCCATTGTGCTTAGATGAGCCTGTGTTTCCACAATCCCTCTCACATTAGCTATTTCCATTTTTGGTCATCTCTGATGGGTTTGAGAGTTGTTTTGATGTGCCTTTCTCTTATTACTAATAATTTGGAGCATTCTTGTGGCTGTTAATAGTTTGCTATTTTTTGAGACCTTTTAAATCATATTTATCTTTTGGGAAGAGAATACAGTTTTGATTATTTACAAAGCATAGATCTTGTCCAATGCCTTCATGTTATAGATTTGGAAACGAAGGCTCAGGGAGGAAAAATACCTTGCCTGTTTATATTCACCGAATGAGTTAATATTAGAGCTTGGATTAGACTAAGTCCTGCTGTCTTCTGGTCCAGAGCTCTCTCTACCACACAGTACTTAAAGTTGGGCTATTCTTCTCCATCCCCAGCCCCCCACCAAGCCCTACATTGTTATTAAGCAACTCTATTATTAAGAAACTCTGCTGGGACATTGCCCCCAGTGACCTCCCATGCAGAACCTGCCAAATGTCAATGCTTTTATAATAAGCATAAATTTTTCCCCCTCTGGTATTTGAAGAACAGTGTCCAGACTTACCGTGGTTGTTCCCTCTGTGATTAAGGCCAGCAATCAGCCCAGACGTTTGATAGAATATGAGCCTGGGCTGATTAGCAAAGTGCACTTTGGCCTCAGGTTAATAGCTGACCTCACAGTATGGTGACAGAGTAATTATCAGTTAAAAGGTCTTGGTGCAGGGCTCTGTGGTGTCTGAAAGACCTGGCCCCATTTAAATGCAGTATCAAGAAAATAATCTTTTATCTGTGAGCACCAGGTAGCTGAGCGGACCCCACTGCTACTGTGACCCCAGCAGATCAGTCTCACCTCCAAATTGGTTAGATTGGCTTAACAGCCGCTCTTCTATATAGATTTTCTTGTGGCTTTTATCAGTCAGGTTTGACTAAATATCCTTATGCTTGGCTAAATAGAGAAAATGTGGAATTTGGCTTTTTTGTATTAGAAGAAACAGGGAGCTATTGAAGCTTCTTCAGCAGGGTAATGATGTGCTTAGAAATGTGTTTTAAGAATATTATTTTGACAGCTGTGTGGAGGATGGATTATAATAATAATAATAATAATATTTTAATAATATATTTTGTATTTACAAAATGTGCAAATGTTATTTCTCTTAATCAAATATAAGCTTTGTAGGACAAGGTATCTCAAGTTCAGCTTTGCATTCCTAGTGTCAAGCACATATTAGGCACTTAATAAATGCTTGCTATTATTAAATGTTCAACATGGCTCTGCAACGGATTGGCTATGTTGTAGGAAAGAGGGTACAGAGTCAGTGATGACTCAGAAAGTGTGATCCTGAGTGACTGGAGGGAAAGTTACCAAGGTAGTTGGAGTTAAAGGGAAAGATAACTTTTATGTTGTGAACCAAATGAATGAATGGATAAAAGGATGGATGATCAAAGAGTTGAAAGAATTTTTTGAGCTTATAATTTTATAGGGTTTAAAATGAAATGGGATCTTTCAGATCCCCTGGTCTAATCTCATATTTGTTAAATAAAAAAAAATGAGACTAGTGGGTAAACATGAAGTTGCAGAGCCAAAGCTTGAATCTGAATCCTTTCACTCTAAATAGTAGGACCGTATGTATATTTAGATCTAAATCCACTTTACAATTGAGGTAACTGAGGCACAGAGACATTAGGATTTTTTTGAGAGTTGTATAGCTGCAAGTATTTGAGGTAGGATTTGAATTCAAGTCTTCCAGACTCCAGGAAGGGTATGTAGCCCAATGAGTAGAATTCCTGGAATCAGGAAGACTTCCTCTTCCTAACCTGTTTGTCTTACTTACCTCATCTGTAAAATGAGCTGGAGAAGGAAATAGCAAACCACTCTAGGATCTTTGTCAAGAAAACCCCAAATGGAGTCATTGAGAGTTGTGCATGAATAAAATAATTCAACAACAGCAACTTGTGGATTCTCAGTCCAATGCCCTATCCACTATGTCATGATGCTTCTGCAATGGCCTCCCCATAGTCCTGTTCTGTAGGCTCGGGAACCATTCCCTAATTTATACAACTTCCTTTACAAATAGCCTGAGCTTAGATGCATCCAGCCTCTGAGGGTTAGAAACTGGACCTCTCGCATGATCCAAAGCCAGGCTTGCTGTTGAGAGGGAGATCTTTTGACAGCAGACAGTTTCAACTGGGAGGGAGGGAAGCAGGAGGCGCTTACGAAAGTAATTCTGTCTCTTCCAGAATTCTCAGCAGTAGCCACTTGTCAGAAAACGAAGAAGGGGGGGGAAGCCAATTTATCACCTTCAATTCATGTTGAACAAGACACTGCAGTTTCTGTAGTTTGAAGAGCCCCTTTCTCCCCCCCTCCACCTCCCCACACATGCACTGAACAAACACCCCTAAATGCCTCCTTCACCTGCAGTGATGCTAGGCTTATAGACTGTTTTGGCCAATTAAAGGGTTCCCTGCTGCTGGAGTTGATCCACACAGGCAGGAAGAAAAAAGAGGAGGGGAGAGTAGAATCATTAAAATGGGAGAACAAAGGAAGTAGGATGAGTTCAAAAGAGATTAAAGCATGAATAAGAACCTTGAAATAGCCCAATCTGTTTCCTGGCAGCCCTTCATTTTCTGTGCATCTTCCAACTCCTCACAAAGAATTCTATTACTTATATGAAAGTAGCAAAAAAAAACAGGGTTACCCTTACATGGTACCATAATCAGAATGGTTGCCCTCATCAATGTCAATAGTAAAAAATAATAATAATAAATTCCTCCAAGGCCTCTTCCTTCTCTCAGATTTTTTGATCCTAGTCACCAAATAAAACAAACCAACCAAACAAATAACCAAAGAAAAAAACAAAAGCAAAAACCATGGGTTCGAGCCTTGCTTTTGCTACAAAGTCCCTGTAAGCCTCTACCTTTTTCTAACTCTTAGTTTTCTCACCTGGAAAATGAGGGGTTTAAGTAAGTGGTCTCTAAGATACCATCTAGCTCTAAAATTCTATCATTCATAAGTTGTCTGACCACTTATTATAAGGAATTTTACAAAGACAATTCCCATAATGTGCTACAGAAATTAGTGTGTATCAGGTTCTGTATTAAGTATTGTAGAAATGTGGAGGAAATTATTGTCTGTTGCAGGCAGGGATGGGAAGCAGTAGGCTTCCCACTTCACTCATTGTGGGTGAGAAAAAGAGTTTATTAAAACAGTTAAAGAAATGACTTGTGGGATTTTGATTCAGGCAAAGCAGGGATTAGTTTTAGAATGTTGAATGAGGATGTAGAAGGAAAGAAGGCTGATGATGGGGAACATGGAAGTGGTCTGTTGTGGCTGAGTGCTAGGATTAGAGCAGTCTTCCACCTACCAAGCTGACTTGCTTGGTCTTGGAAATTTGAAGTTTCTCTTGGCCTTTTAGTTTCCTGTGGCTCTTTCATAAAATGGCTTTTTTCAAGTGTTGAGCCTAGAATGTGTCATGTTTGCATTCCCTTGGAAAATGGTCTTTAAAGTGCTATTTGTTGTATGCCCTTGACTAAAGTAAGTATCCCAGAAATGGGGTGCTAGTGGGTGAAGAGGTTCATGATAACATGGAGATTAAGTTCAGGTCTTTTTAAATAATACCCAAGTCAGCACTTTTTCTTGTACCAGCTGTCTCTCTGAGTGACAGGAACCATCTGTAGCAGAGTCCCCTCTTCCACTCCACCAACAAATCATAAGCTAGGGGCAATCACTTTCAATCGACTACGTGCTAAGGACAAGCTAAGCAAGAGTTAAGAAGCTCCATCCCTGGAATAAGGCTAGCTGGCTTGGGCTTGCGGTGCCGGGAAAAACCTAGTTCTTTTTGGCAGCTTCTAAGCATTCGTCATCATTCCTGCCTCCCAGCTAATGAGCACCTAAAGTGATTTTCTATTGCTTGCTATTCTCCAAAATTGTTCTAACATTTGGAAAGGGCCGGAAATTGACAGCCTAATACCCCTGCTTGCCTGTCTGTCTCGATGACTTGTCGAAGGCTGAACTGATTGCTTCTCAGGCAACAATTATCCTGGGAGCTTCAGACAACACTGTGGGAGATAAACAACTCATAAGTTCAGAGGCGGGAGCCATAGGGGAAACGTCCTGCTCCATTTAGGCAAGGATCAGGATCTGGGGTTGATACTAACTCTGTTGGTAGCTTTGGCATTGGGAAGGGGAAGTATCCTCATCATGTGGCCTTGCTGAAGCTGAAGTCTGTCCAAAGTTCTTAATCATTTGTTAAAGGCATATTGAATGCCCACCTGCAGGCTATATATAGGCTGAGGTGGAATAGGGAAAAGGAGACATTCTCTTTGAGTCCTTAAAATCCATATTTTCTGAACTTCCTATGTGATGGGAAGAGATAAGGATGTCCTTGATGTCAGCTGGGCTTGTCCCCATAGCTGCCATCCTATGTAGGCTCTTATCACAGATTCATAGAACAAAAATTAAAAAGGTGAACTCCAAACTGGACCCAATCCAACGTGGCCTTTCTCTAATTTACAGAATCTCCAATTTAAGAAGGAGATCCAAGCTGTCTTTATCTCTCTTCAGGATCCAAAGCTGACTCAGTTCCACAAAACATTCTTTACCCTGTCACAGAAACCTTTCTATCATGGAGGCTTACTCCATCCTGGATACTTCTCACACTGGAAGTCTTGTCTGATTCTGAGGCTCCACTCTCTGGTTTGTTGTTCTCCGCTCCCCTCCAATCTCTAATTTAAAGAAAAAGCCCAGGCTAAAGGTGTTTTCAGTTCTCTCTAGGCTTTACTGCTAACTCATCTCCACAGAACTTTCTCCCTCTCTCCCTTCTCTCTTTTCAGCTTCCTTTTATGTATTGTCTTCTCTTAAAGAATGTAAGCTTCTAGAGGGTGGGAACTGTCTTTTGGCTTTTGTTTGCATTGTCAGGATTTTAAATTTGCTTAGCAAAAAAGCTTGTTCACTGAGGGACTGATAAGGAAAGTTGAGACCGAGAAAAAAAAAAAAAAAAAAGAAATGAATTGGTTGAGATAACAGCTAGCACAAAGAGCTAAGATTTGTACCTAGGTCCTCTGATACCAAATTCAGAGTTCCTTCCATTATATTTTGCCACCTCTTCTTCTAAAGTTTGGACCACTGTATGAACCTCTTGAATTATCTTTTCCTCTTTCCTCCAGTGCCCTTCTTCTCTAATTTATTTTGGCAGATTAATGGTTCTAAAACATTACTTTATAAAGTCTCTTGCTACTCAAAAACCTCCTGTGAGTCCATACTGTCAGTGGAAGGAACTTACAACTCTGGCAGGAATTTTTCAAAAGACCTTTCAAGTCTCACCAACTGAATTCACTCTACCTTGCTCCCATTGTTCCCATTAGGTCCTTAGCTGCTATTGGCTCATAATTTTTGTGACTATTCTTAACATATCATATTTACTCCCATATCCACTCATTGGTTCATGCTATTCCTTTATTGAATATTGACAGTAGTACTGAGATCCTTATGGTTCCAGGATAATTGGGAGGGGGTCATACACAGATACAGAGTAGAGCACCAAAGAATAATAGGTACAAAGATTGGACATTTAGTGGATCATCTTTTCTTTGGCCTATAAATAATAGACTCACTCCAAGATACAGAACAAAAAAGTCAGAGAGAAACAGTGTTTTTTTTAGGAACTAGTTAAAAAAGCTAATAAAGCTTAGGAACAGGCCTTCAGAAAGGTAGTAAAACAAAGAGGGTCAGGATTGATAATGGAGAAAATTTAAGTGAAGGATCCAGGATGAAAAGGGGACAAATGGAGATCAGCAATCTATGTTTGCCTCAGTCAACTTTCTATGACCTTAGACTGGTTCTGTAGACCAGAGCTCCCATGGCACCTAAATTGGCCCAAAATCTTTGACATTTCCTATCTCCCGGAAGGTCAATTCCTTTTTATCCACTTCACAAGTAGGCTACATAGGTTCACAGGATCCGAACAGAGGGAGGTCTAAATTCAAATCCAGCCTGAGACTTATTGGCCTCTGTGTTTGTAAGATATAGCTAATAATAACACCTATTTCTTTTCCCAGAGTTGTGGAAATCAAATGAGGTAAAATATGCAAAGTATTTTACAAACTTAAAAGCATTATAAAAATGCTATTAACAGCGTCTGGAGGGCAAAGTTAAATGGGTAAAATAAAATAAATGTCTA